>NC_038243.2:5197433-5389421 GCF_000004515.6 Glycine max | reverse complement strand
CTTCCAGTATCTCTGTGACCCGTGCATTATTTAAATTATTTTTAAACATATGTTAGCAAGTATCCTTAGGACATTGGTTAAAAAGTTAAAAAAAAAAGATATGTATTAAAATAAATAAAATTGTGTTGTTCATAACTTTTTTATATTATTATTATTATTTTTATAATAAATAATTTTTTTAGTTTTTTAACCAATGTACTAAAGACACTAGTTAACAAGATCCTTATTTTTAAGTGGAATTTAAAACTAATAATCTAAATATTAAATGTCTCATTGAATATTAAATACTTTGACATTTCATTTAACAAAAAGATGTATTAAAACTAGAATTCCAACCCACAATGCTGGGTTATTTTTGTTTTTATATTTAAAAATTGAGGAAAAAGTAACATTTTATTAAAATGAATATAAATTCTAAAAAATATTTTAATTTATAACAAAATTACATATCTTGAAAATATTCGCATAGAAAAAAATTTGAAAAGCACAGAGCTTCCACATGTAAATTAGTTTGCTAACTCTTAAGATATTAATTTGCCTTCAGCGAAACCCTTACCCCAAGTGCATGGAGGACAGAGAATTATCATCTTAATTAGTTAAAATGACACACTAATATTTTGGTGTCACTTCACATGTTAAAAAAAATCAGTATTATAGGATGAATTGAGATTCAAAGAGGAGATTGCGTGAATAAATTTTGTGTAAGTTGTAAAAAAGCTTTTACTACTAACTTAATTAAAACTACTTTTTCATATTTTTCCTATATAAATTATTTACTTTTTTTTAAGAACGCTTTATGAAAAATATTTGGTTAGCTTCTCTATTCTCTAAAATAAAATTAAACAACTTGTAATTAAATGTGATATCTTAAAATTCAGTAATAATATTAATTATTTTTCTTTCGTTTATGGCAAATTTTCTTAATTAGATCAGAAGTAAAACCCAATAATTATATGTGAGCTAGGAATGAAATTTTTGTCGTCTTTAATTTGAAGCAGTATATATAATTAAAACTTGAAAATAATAATACGATTTAAGCAAAAGTAGAATTAGAAAAAGTTTAATTTGTTTTCAAAATTTTATCCTCTTCTAAAGATTATTTTACACAAAATTGGGTACACAACTACAGGAATAAATAAAGAATTATTTAAATGAATGATAAACTGTTTAAATTAATTACACAATATTTACCTTTTATGTGTACTATTGAGAAATAAAGTCTGATAGAAGATGGCTTTAAATTTTAGCTGTGTACATTTCAAATAAATATCAATACACTATATTAACATTGGTATATTTTAATGTTCATCTTTATATGGTATGTTAACTTATGTATTTTTTATATATAAATAGTAAAAGTTATATAATCTTAAAAAAATTATAAAAATTCAACAAAAATTGGAATATAAATTGATTTCTCATATAAAATGAAATAATTGTAATAAAAATTAAAATTTTATATTAAAAGAATTAATTTGGTGCAAAATTTCCATAAAAATACACATCTATTATAATTTAAATATTAAGATCCGTTTATGCAATTTGATTTAACTTTGATGAATATAAAAATATTTTTGGATTATATAATTATTGTTCTTTAAGATAAATTTGATGATTGGTTCAAAGAGTAGAAAATTTGAAATTATTAATATTGTAAATATTAAAAAGTTTCAAACCAACAAACCGAGTTTATGCAAGAGTAAGAAGAAAATAGATATTGCACTTGGCAATGGAGGTTGGGTGGCCGTTTACCCCGGGCGCTTTCTCAATCAACATTCTTCTCCTGTGAGGGAAGTTTCCAAAGCCTAAATCTTTTGAAATCTTGTAGGGAGTGTTTGGTTTGGTTATTTTTTGTTTTTATTTTTACTGAAAACAAAAAATGGTGATGAAAATGTGTTTGGTTGGATATTTGAAAATATTTTCAGTGAAAATGAAAACAGGAAACAATCAGAAAATGAAAACAATAAAATCTCGTTTTCAATACTTTCAGTTGAAAACATAAATCTCATTTCGGGTAAAATGAAATTGTGGTGACAATAAATGTAATTTTAAGCAAATTTAAAAATATAAAAAGACAAGAAGTCAATATATCATACATTTTTAGTATTTTTATTTCATGAAAATAGAAAACAAGAAGTCAAACTAAATATGTTTTTAGAATTTTAATCTTTTAAAAATGAAAACAAGAAATAAAAACAGAAAATGAAAATGCAAATCAAACGCACACTTAGCTTTCCCATTTGCTAGTTCCCAAAGCCATGTATCAAAGGGGATGCAATCTCCATCTGGATCTCTTAAGATGAACAGTATCTGCTGAAAGTGTATTGAATGAGTCTGCTTTTATGTTGGTTTAACACTCCCACCACACCTTTCAAAGCTTCCCTCATCTTAAACATTTTTTCATTATTGGTTTTTGGTTGGGTGGTTCAATGAAACCTTCCCATACAATTACACAAAGTTCTTTTGCAATTAAACCATCATTCCTAACATAGGAATGGATTAATATTCAAAGGGGTCATATACTTATATAACGATTGACATATATAATCTTTTTCATTCCTTTTTGTCGCTTTCAAGGTTCATAACAGACATGAAAAACTCATTTTTCATGCAATAATAATAGCACTTGGAAGCGAATTAAATGTACATCAATCATAACTATAGATCGAGTGCAGTGAACTCTTCTGATCCAAACTAGATAAACAGCATATATGATAGTTTCCATCATCAGTAGCAGCCTTCAATGGAGTTGCAAAGCTCCTCTTCTTGTTGCTCCACGGTTAGACAAGTTGAGTATGTTTTTCTCTATAGAAACAGTAATCAGAATCATCACTTGACCTGTTGGATAAGGAAGGTTGAGAACAACCTAATTAAATTATACAAGGGTTCGTATATATATAAAGAGGATTTAACATATTGAATACTTTTAATTAAGTAAATATTAAATATTAGCTTTCATGTTTTTTATACAATATTTTGCCAAAATTATTTTGTATTCTTGTCGCTTTAATTGCTTCCGCAAAACACTTGTTGGATATACTACAATTGCTAAATAAGAGTCGCTGCTCTTATGAGGAAAAAAAATTGCATTGCTATACAAAAAAGAGTACCGCAAACAATGAACATAATACTATAATATACACCTATTCAAAGGAATTATTTTGTAATAAACAAATATATAGGTTATGTCTATCATAATAACTTCTTTCAAAGGTTCAACCAAAAAAGAAAAGGAAACTTGTTTCAATGACAATAACAAAAAGAAAAAGGGTAAGGTTTTTCTGAGTTATATGGGGATTAATTTAGCATCAACATATTACACAGGATGGAGATGGGTTCCTCCAGATTGCTAACTGACAGAAGAAAAATCAACAGTCAACAACGACATTTTTAAGACACAAATGTGAAGACTAGATATTTGGTTCTATATAAAAATACATTGAGAAATTAGACACACACACACATATATATATATATAGGATATATAAATTGAAATAGAGAGAGTGGGTTGTTTGAGCATGTACTTAAGGGCTTGAAAAGACCCCCTCTGGAGCTCCCTTCACTGCAATACAAAAAGATCAAGGTAAACTCATCTCCCAATTCATGCAAACCTTTGACTTCGAACGTATGTTGTTACGAAACCAGAGGTATCCATGAACTAGCAGCAGAGGTTTGCCATCATATCCTTTCAGAATTGTGTGATGAGAACTCCAAATTGGGATTATACCCAATACCTTAAACAATGCTTTGATGTATAAGGAAGAGAGAAGAGTTGATTGCAATATCAGGCATGTGAAACCATGTTTATATAGACTTGGAAATGGGTTCGACGCAATCTGGATCATTAAGATGAATGAACCAAATTAATTAATATGTTAGAAAATCTCAAAGAAGGTTTTGGATACCCAAGGATTGATTCAACATAGTGCAAATTATATTAATTGCAAATTTGTAGCTAATTAATTAAGGATCATTTAAGAATCATTTAATTCTGTCAAAAAAAATTTAAGAATCATTTAATTCTGTCAAAAAAAAATTAAGAATCATTTAATTCTGTCAAAAAAATTTAAGAATCATTTAACGTTATAGTATTAACTTTTATAATATTAACTTTTTTAATAGAGAAATGTTAACTAGAGTTGTAGGACATTAATTAAGGAATTAAGAGAAATTTATTTTATTGAAATACACAAAATTATAATGTTTTTATTTTTTTATGTTTTTCTATAATCTTCGGAATAAATATTTTATCGTTTTAGTGCTTTAGCTTATATCTTAACTATAGTAGTCAGTAATATCTTTTTTAATATTGTGTATTCACTTACAGCTAATAAATGTTTTTATATATTTAATAACATTATTCAAGGATGGTGGACCATTACCGTTCGATTGTGGATCTCTGCATATTAATAAAATCTACATAATTTTATATATTTATTCTTGAATGTTTTTTGTCTGCAAGCATTAAAAAGATATACTAATCCTCTTACTACACTAAATACTCTCATAAAATTAAAACTTTATTAAATGCACATCTTTTTTATTGTTTTTTCCCTTTAAATAAATTAGATGATCATTTAGCTTATTTTAAGTGGATTTTAGAATAGAGATATCAGTCTCCTTGGAACAGTAGTTAAAGAAATAAAAAAATGAAATATTTATTGTAGAAATTATAAATAAATGTAAAAAAAAATCATTAGTCACATAATTTTACAGATTCTAGTAAAAATATTTTTACTTTTAGTTTTTTAATAAATATCTTAAGGTTTCTGGTTAGCCTTTGCCTTTTAAAATTACTACTAATAATCTAAATATTAAATATTTCGTTGAAAATTTTGGTCTGAACGGATAATGTTTTAAATATTACATCTTTTACATTTAATATAACAAAGATCGAGATGCATTAATTAATACTATAATTCCACCCCGCGATGCTAGGTTATTTTTACTTTTAAAATTATAGGAAAAAGTAACATGTTATAAAATGAAAAAAATAAAAATAAATATATTTTACTTTAGTTGAACCAGCTTTTGGCTATTTTTTGACCTATTTTTCTCAAGACTAGTTTGGAGTATCTTGATGAGTGCAATTTAAGCTACTCTGAATTTTTTATACTCTATTAATTGACCTTCACAATGGTATATCATATTTAAGTAATTTACATACACGTTTGGTTTTAGTTATATAATTTTAAGTAATTTTTAAATCACTCATAATTGTATATATATATACTTCTATATTAATTTACACATATTTTTTTCAATTAAAATTTTGTTTTAACTATTTTAAATGAGACAACAAAATATTTTTTAATCTTAAGCTTTCATTGCATATAAAAATTATGAAACTTAATTTTAAGCAGCATGACAGGCGTAAATTCCATCCAATAAAAAATAATAACATCTTAAAATTAATAAATAACTTATTGTACAACGGACATTAGAGATACTCTGAATAGCTTATTTTAATCGATTATATTGGTTCATTGACTTTCCAAGCAGACCCACCAGCTTCCACGTGTCCCCCCGGTGCTTATGCACTGTTTTTTAATTTTGATAAAAAAAATTAAATAACCTTTTTATTTGTGGATCCCCTCTTTCCTTTTTATTTGTGGAACCCCTTTTTCCCTTAATAATATATTTTTATCTACAAAAATTAAACCTTAGATTTTATCCAAAAAAAATTAAATTTAGTATGACTATGAACAATAACAATAACTTTTATGCATAATGACTTATTGAAACAAACATCTATACGTTTTTATACAAGTTTAATTATTTTTATTTCAAAATGTTTGACTTGTCTTCAAGTTAATAACAAGTTAATAATTTATAAAACGTCAGTCTCCTCTCCCTCCTTAAGACGAAACATTCACACTGAATATATTTGATTTGCTAAAACATATAACATTAAATAATATAAAAATATTTGTTGTGTTTAATTTAAAATAATTAACAAAACAGCACAAAACAAATGAAGATGAATAGAATAAAAGTTATTTTTCTCTTCTTCAATAAATCATAGGATAACGTACTATCTATTCTCAGTATAAAATAACCAAAATATAAAAAAAAAATTTATTTATTACTAATAGTTATATTTTCCCTTTCTCTTTTCTCGATGAAAATAAATTTATCTTATTGAACCAAAGGGTTAAGGCAAAAAATATTGTTGTTATCACCGTTACAATTAAATGCTAAATAATTTAAATTCTTATACTTATATTTTGAATCATAAAGAAAATATAATATTTATTTTTATCAAATGTGAAGATAATTATTAAAATAATATGAGACATATTTAGTAAGATAGACGTTTTTATATGAAAGTGATAGATAAATATTAATCATTCAATTTTACCATTTTTAATTAAGATTAAAATAAAAAGAGATAAATTCTTAAACTTTTTTTGAAAAGTCAAAATACATGACACTTTGCATAATAATAATAATAATAATAATAATAATAATAATAATAATATATTTATATTAAATATTATTTTATAATGAATAATTAATAATAAAACATAAATTTTAGAAACTAAAATATAGTATAAAATTAACGTAAAATACAAGCACAGATTAAGAATTAATATGCAGTATTAATTGGAATTTCCATATTGTCAATTCTAGTCCAAATAATACTCATGACTGGCCTCCTCGATTGACCTCTTCATAATAATTTTCAGCAAGATCCATTCTTCTTTGTACCCATTATTTAATTTAATTGATTAAAAACCAAATTGAAAAACGTAAAGAATATGTATACTAACTTCATTATTAAATGTAAACACTTTTAATTAATTTAAACTTATTAAAAAGTTAGTTAAATTAATTAATTATACATATAAATAAATTAATTATACTTTCAAATTCTAAAACATTATTTATCTTGAAATGAAAATAAGAGACTAAAATATCTAAGAATTCAGGAAGGGAAAATATGCTTTTTAGTTCCTAAATGTTCTATCAAATTAAGAATAAAAAATTAAGAAGTATTAGATAAAAAAGACTAAATATGTTTTTAAGAATTAAGAATCAAAAGCATCAATATAAAAATAAGTTTTTTTACCATGTTTAACTGAAAATATAAGAATTAAAAATACATTTTTTTCTTAATAAATAATAAATAATTAGAATAAAATTTGAGAAAAAGAAAAATAAAATAAAACTAGTATTTTACTCTGGCGATGAACTTCAGACATATATATATTGGGAGTTATGTTTTGATCTCTCAATTATTTTGAGTGTTTGTGAGTTTGTCTGTGACACTCTCTCTTTCTCTCTCTCTACGCTTCACTTTTCCGTAATAAACCCTTCAAAAGCGAAAGCGGTTTCTCGTTTTTGGACCTTATCTCTCTTTCTAAGGTTCGATTCTGCGTACTTTGGGAGGAACAGACACACATGAAGGATTCGAATTCGGATCTGTTTGACCCGGTCATGGCGATGGAGTCCGAGTGGTCTCGCGGCGGCACCACCTCCGATGCCGATTTCGCCTTCGCCTTCAACGACAGCAACTTCTCCGACAGGGTTCTCCGGATCGAGATCATGCACGACCCCGTCGACGCCCGCCCTGATTCCGACGCCTGCGCCACCATTGCCGACTGGGCCCGCCACCGCAAGCGCCGCCGCGAGGATATCAAAAAGGATAACGGTCATCTCTCTCTCACACCCACTCTCTTTGTTTTTTTTAAAGAAAAACAAAACAACTTTTAGGGTTTCTGGAATTGCTCACTGGTAGAAGTGGAAATGGATGTGATTTTGCACGTGCAACGTGTTTTTTTACAAAATTAGAAAAAAATGGGACCATGAAAGTGTTAAAATTGGAAATTTAAATTGTGTGTTTTTTGTGCGAATTTGAAAGTTTATTTTTTACTGAAAAGGGTATGTTGGATAGTGTTTGCGTAGAAGCTTGTGTTTTCTCGTGCTATGCCTAATATGTATATGTATGCTGTTTTGGTTGGTTGCAGGTGCGGATCTTGCTTCGGTGCCAGACGAGCAAGTTTTGAACGGGCATCAATCTGAAGCGGATGAGTGTGAGAATCAAGATGAAGAGGCTGATGCAATGGTTGAAGAACCCCATTCTGGTATTTGAATTGAGTGCCTTGAAAATCTTGTGCTTAGAGCGTGTTTTGTTTTTATTTTCAAAAACTATTTTTAGTTTTCAAAATGTAATTAAATAACGATGTCTAGACTGTTGGTGGAGGGTGGTGCAAGGCAGAGAGTATAGTGTGGAATTGATGGAGAGCTTGAAGAAGATGAGAAAACATCTCCTAACAGTTTTCGTTTTTTGGTTTTTAAAGTTCTTGTTTTGCAAACAATTTTTGAAAAAAAATTATATATAGTGATTGCTGAATAGTTTATAGTTGTTTTACTAAACAGTTTTCAATGCCGAAAATCACAAGGGAAACAAACAGCTAGTTTCCCAATTATATAGTTTTTGGAGAACTCTACATTTTTCTCAAAGAAGTGCTTAATCTAAATGTAAATTGAGAATATGATTTAAACTTGAGTGTGATTTAATAGAGAAATTTGTGTTACCAGAGAGTATAACATTCTGCCTTTGCTTGTGACAATGAAACAGACATGGATATCATTTGATTCCTTCTCTTAAGTACGAAGATATCAGTTCTGCTTTATGAATACTTTTGAGTTTGTTGTGGTTAATGTAGGTGATGAAGCTACAAATAGTAATGATTCAGACTGGAGCATGGACTGCTCTGCAGGTGCAGTTGTTAGAGTTAAAACGCTGCATATCAGTTCTCCTATCTTGGCTGCAAAAAGTCCTTTTTTCTATAAGGTAGATGAAGGTCTTTCTTCTTTATAGAGGATTTGAATATTTTTACCAAAAATATATCTGCTTCACAGTTTTTATTTACTTTATGCAGCTTTTCTCAAATGGGATGAGGGAGTCTGAGCAGAGACATGTCACCCTCAGAATTAACGCCTCTGGTATGAACATAGGAATTCGATTTTTGGATTATTTGCAATTGTTTTTGTTTTACTTCAAATGGTTATCTTACGAATGTCATACTTGCTTTCATGTTGCAGAAGAGGCTGCTCTCATGGAGCTACTGAATTTTATGTACAGCACTACCTTGACCACTACTACAGCACCTGCATTGCTAGATGTGTTGATGGCTGCTGATAAATTTGAAGTTGCTTCATGCATGAGATACTGTAGCCGGTTATTGCGGAATATGCCTATGACACCTGACTCTGCATTGCTTTATCTGGAGCTTCCTTCTAGTGTCTTAATGGCTGATGCAGTCCAACCATTGACTGATGCTGCGAAGCAGTATCTTGCTGGTCGATACAAGGATATAACCAAGTAAGTGTTTGCCCTTTTATTTTAATTTCAGTCACATTATCTGATACTCAAGCATTACAAACACTTTTCTTGATCTGATTTTTTACTTGTATTAAGTAACACTATTTACTCCCTCTTCATCCTGCCTCTTTTGTTAGCTATTGGTATTAGAATTTTGATTTCAGTTTGTAGCTGCTGATATGAAAATTTTGATTTCAGTTGTAGCTGCTTTATTGTATTTTGTTTGAATTTCTTTCCATTGCTCTTGCTGTTGGAGACTGGGAAAAGTTGGTGAACAAAATACGTGTTCATTAGAAATGATTCCAATGTGTGTATGTGTATTTACATCTAATAATTAGCACCCTTGTAGATAATACTTCAGTTGGATGGGTGCTACTTTTGGTTAATCAACTTATAGTGACCTGTTATTTTTACCCATTTCAGAGTGTGACCAAACATGCTATTAATAGGTTATAAACATTTTAGAGAGGCTTTTTCTATTATGGAATCCCATGACAAAAAGTCTTTTGGAAAACACATTTTTCATTGTTTACATCTTAGTATCATGTCTTTTTGAATGCTAATAATTCTTGTATATGACCAGGTTCCAGGAAGAGGTTATTGCCTTGCCCCTAGCTGGAGTAGAGGCAATACTGTCTAGTGATGATCTCCAGGTCGCATCAGAAGATGCTGTATATGATTTTGTGTTGAAATGGTCTCGACAGCAGTACACTAAACTGGAAGACAGGCGAGAAGTCCTGGGTACCCGGCTTGCACAATTAATTCGCTTCCCTTACATGACCTGCCGAAAGCTTAAGAAGGTCTTGACCTGTTCTGACTTTGACCATGAAGTTGCATCCAAGCTTGTACTTGAGGGCCTATTTTTCAAGGCCGAGGCTCCACACCGCCAACGGTCGCTGGCAGCAGAAGATACTGCATCTTCAAACCGTCGTTTTGTGGAGAGAGCATACAAGTACCGCCCAGTGAAGGTGGTAGAATTTGAACTTCCCCGGCAGCAGTGTGTGGTGTACTTGGATCTGAAGCGGGAGGAGTGTAACAACCTCTTCCCATCCGGGCGGGTTTATTCCCAGGCGTTCCATTTGGGTGGACAAGGTTTCTTCCTATCAGCACATTGCAACATGGACCAACAAAGCTCTTTCCATTGCTTTGGGCTGTTTTTGGGAATGCAGGAAAAGGGCTCAGTGAGCTTTGCCGTCGACTATGAGTTTGCTGCGAGGTCTAGGCCGACAGAGGAATTTGTTAGCAAGTACAAAGGCAACTACGTGTTCACTGGGGGAAAGGCCGTTGGCTATAGAAACTTGTTTGCCATTCCATGGACTTCGTTCATGGCTGAGGATAGTCTTTACTTTATCAATGGTGTCCTTCACCTTAGAGCTGAGCTCACCATCAAACACTGACCCCCATTTCTAGTTGTAAACTTTCTATCTATTCCGGTTGGTAGCCTTGACCTTTTTTTTAGATCTCAAATTCTCATTTTCTGTTAACACTAGTAATCTATCAAAAGCTTAAATATACAGCATGTGCACTAAAGTGGATAGTGTTGCATGTGATTGAGAAGATAACTAGGACCCTGATATATTATTATCTAGGATTCTAGGTTAAGTGAACCTGCCTTCTTCAATTTCCGTGATTTTCTTATAATCAGTTTCCAAGTGTCGGATTTGATATCACACCTGACATAGTATCAGTCGTTTTCGCTATGGGGTCACTAAAGGTTTTAATCAAACTGTGGTCTAAAGAAAAATAAATATTAAGGGCTTGTCTGATATTTTTTTTTCAATTTTTTGGTTTTAGAAGTTGCTATGTAAAATAATTTTGCACTACTCAGCAATTATTTTCTTATCTAAAATTCATTGAGTTTTGAAATTTGTCATTAAAATAAGTATTTAGAAAAAACAGAAATAACTGAGGTTTTCTCATCTTTTCTGTTTTCATCTTGTTCAACTTCTTTCCTTAATATCACACTATTTTATATTGCATCACTCATCACTAACTGTTTGAGTAATCTGTGTAGTTATATTTAGAAAGAAAAAAAATAGAAATCAAATATTTTCAAAATTTTCAATTTTATTCTTAAGAAAATTTCATTCCAATGGTAATCGTCCTTCTAGTTGAAGGTCGAATTCGGGTGATTATTCCTAGAAATCATTTATTTACTTGACTAGCATTCGCCTTGCCAATAATAAATATAGTGCGTACATGCTCAGCAGAATGGATTCTTTGGTATTAAACATCGATCAGTTTCAGTATTTTAACATCAAAAAATTGATATTGTATATAACTATTTAATATTTAAGGGTTTTTAAATTACATTATAAAATTGGAAAAAAAAAACTATCTGATGTTCACAAAATACTTTATTAAATAGGTTGTGTATATCTCCCAATAAGAATTAATCACAAATTTTGAACATGAGAATAGTTTTATGATGAGAGGATGCAGAAACATGTTCTATTAATTGTGTAATGTGATGTTTTTCATGTTGCAGGACACGAATCCTATTCTGATTCTATTAAAGAACAAAGGATAAGAATTTAGAATGAAGATGTGGAATCCAATTCTTCATCAACGAATGATCTAAATTTAGAAAGTTCGGAATTTAATTGTAATATAGTAATATCCTTAGGAATAAAACAAGGATAATGTTACAAAGACGTTATGTACAGATGGCACCAAACCAGAGTTACCTGGGATACGATTAGACATAGGATGATTTTGCACCGCACCTGTCACTTTTCAGCCACTGTGTGATGTTAATGTTCGCATATATGATTTGGAAATTGGGTTATTTTGATACAAGAATTTGATTAGGAAATTTGACATAAAAAATGGGATTAAGAAACAAGTTGCAGACCACGTGTCTTGCCTTGAAAGCAAAGCACTAAAAATGAACCTTTGCAGATTTAGGAAATAGTTGCTAATGAGCAATTACTTGTTATAAAATGATATGCGTTAAGCAATTCATCCGGTAATAATTGTTGTTATAAGTACAAACTTTAACATTAATTACTAGTCACTTAAAATGAAACAGAGAAGTTATGAGAAAAGAAATGAGAGAAAAATAGAATATCAAGTACACACCTCTAACACTCCCTCTAAAGTCACCCAGAACTTTATTAAATTAGAATAAAATAGAAAATATGAGACAAAAATAGAGTCCTCTAATCTTATAGGCACAGACTATTATATAGGTAAAACCAGACATCCTTTCCCTTTCATCTGATGATTTTTCTGTGATGGTTATCCTTCATTAGGGACATTTACTTATATTTTAACAGTCATTTGACTTTAATTCAAAATATTATTCCTGATACGTGGGTCATACATTCTAAAATTATTCACTGCTGTACGTGGGTCATACAAACTACTTGTCCTTAGTATGCTAACATTGTAAACTAGTGCGTGTATGGCGTTATTCCTTCTGGCCTCAATTCAAATCATCAATGAAAGAAAATTCAGCATGGTGCAACATATATTTTTGGAATGAATCATTTTTGTGTTAGTATGTAGTATTCAAATCAAGTACTCAAAAGGAAATTAGACTGGCAAATGATTTCACGGAACGACTAAGGTAATAATAATGCAACCAGGTCTTCGACTACAACTTCCGGTGATTAATAATCAGCCATGATAATTAAAGGAAGATGCATGCATGCATTATGTTTAGATTAATGGAAAAGACTGAAATGGAATGATATGACGTGACGTTAGTTTTCATTCAATTCCATCCAATCTACATTCCCCACACCATAAAAAAATATAAAACTTGGGGAATATAAGATGGAATGGGATGAAACCAACTTATTATTCATTAATCTCCCAAATGAAATGAAGACACTACACCATTTCATCAACAATGTTATAGTGATGTTATTTTATTCCATTTCATCTCTTTTCACTCCATTTCATTCAACGTCACATGAACTTAAAACTCTACTCAATGATTGTATCAGATGAATCTGAAACTCTAAAACACGGTTAGAAATGCAAAATATCTGAATTAAACATAAGAATTTATAGAGTCTAATTAATCCGAGCAATGAATAAACAAAGTTCAAGCATATCTAACAAGCAGGACAAAGAGCAATAAATCCAAAGCCGTGATTGTAGAGAACTTCATAACCAAATAAATAGCAAATGCAGCATGTCATTCTAGAAACAGTATGCTATTTCATTTTGTCCAGAATTGAAAACCTTAAATGGAAGTGGAAAAACACGAGAAGGAGACAGATATATATACCTTCAACCTTACTTGTGCAGGCACGGTTTATAAAATACATTCGTCGAGATACCTTACTCACTCAAATTGACATGTACTAGAGAAATGACCTGTTTTTTTTTTTACCTTTTAATATAAATTTTTAATGATGTGTGATTTCATTGTTGGTTGTGTTCAATAATAATGTATTGAGTATGTGCCTATTAGATTTCACTTTCGTGCATATGATCACTAATGAATCCTAACATGCTTAAAAGTCTTAATTATTTTCTATGCATAAGGATAAAAATGTCATATCAAATAGAACTAAAAATGAAAAGCTAACTTGAAATCACTAAAGAACAACTCTGTTAATTATTAGCCTTAAAAAATATGATTTACAATATTATTATATAAGCATTCTCTTATTTATTTTTTATTCACAATTAGTTTTTTATTGTAATTTAGTAGTTTAAATACCCAAAAATATTTTCTTTATATAGTTGATGTTAGTCATTTCTTTCCTTTTGATAAAAACATTTTTCAAAGAAAAACTAGTAATTACAAAATGTAAAATATTTTTTTATTAGAATTAGATATATATTTAAGTTATATACAAATATTTGAATATATATATTAGTATTTATAACTTTTTAATATTTTTTACATATATATACATATCTAGTAATATATACATATGATTTTTTTAAAATGAGATATACATTAAAAATGCAATAATATATATATATATATATATATATATATATATATATATATATATATATATATATATATATATATATATATATATATATATATATATATATATATATATATATATAGATTGTAAACTCCACCCGTGTTGCATGGGTTATTATGCTAGTACTTTAAAAGATTAAGTACAAATCCAAACAAAACAAACGCGCAATAAAATAAAACAATCCAGTTTCTATTTTTCTAATAAATTCTAACATCTCTATGGCTATACCATATAAAATAAAATGTGCCTCAATTTCTATTTCCCTCAGGTTTAGCATTCCCAGTTAGATGTGGGGATGCATGGAAGCCACACCACTTCCATTCGTGGTACGCATTCCAATCCATGAATATAGCTCAACCAATGAAAACGTGTCATTAAATAAAATATAATAAATTCAGTTATCTTTTTTTTGTTAAAAGGAAGGTATTCATCCAGTTACAGGTCGAGACTAATGTTCAAGACATAAAAATCATCAAAATAAATTATTTTTTTTTCAACAAAATCTTTTTATATACAGATCTAACACCTATATAAAATATCAAATGAATATTAGATTAACCCAGTAATTACTAAAATTGAAATCCACATGACAAGAGACAATATACGACCAAGTTTACTACGGAGTGGCCAAATATAACCGAGGGAAAAATCCTACCCGCATTCTCCCAAGGTTTGCAAAGTTACCCACACGGAGAAAATACCAATCCCAAGGTTGATCAAAGTGATCGATCAAAGGATGGGTAAAGTTCCCTACAAAAAGAATAAAAAATAAGAGTTAATTAATTCTTAAAATTTAAAATATGAAACTGGTCACTAATTGCACTTACTTTATTATAAGATATATTGTCGTTTGTAATTAATTGATAATTGATATGGCAACGTTGCAAGAAGTCCAAAAAAAGCCCCCTGAAGTGCCAACGAAGACGTGATCACCCAGAAACAAAAGCGTTATGACACTGCCCCCTAATTCAGACAACATGTAAATGATTCCAATCCTAGTAGCATGTTTTGCATGCCATGAGTTAGACAAAAGTGAAAATATGCATTAGGTGATTTGCATTTATAAATTAAAAGAATAAGATATTTTATTAATTAGGTACCACACCCAAATTTCCTTTCAAGGGGAATCTCAATGAAGAGCAAGCTCAAGATGTTCATCGGCAACTGAATGACTCCAGTATGCAGCCAAATGTTGGTGAATAGATTCCACCATTGAAGCTCCTTCAATATGTTTTCCCAACTTAGGGTTCCTCCTATCTTGGTCAAACTTTGAAATTCAATAAAATATTAATTTCAAATGAAACATGATGGGCTTTCTTTTTATAGGCAAATAAATTTAGGAAATTTTTAGGGACACCCATTATTTTTGTTGGAACACCCAACAAAACAATGAAAGGACGAAAATACTCTTCACTTTTTCATGGAAATCATATAGATCTACGATCCGTATACTCATATGTATGAGTTTTTTTTAAAATACGGATTGAAAATCCGGATTGGGCCTACGGATTCCCAATGCATACATGGGCAATAGGATTTTTTTATTAACACTCAAACCAATTAAGCTAATAAACACATTATATTATAAACAAATAATGTAGCTATATATAACATTAAAATTTTTTATTTATATTTAATATACATGTAAATTTACATAATAAATTTTGTGATGATTATTTTTTATCTAATAATTAATTTTTTACATATATAAATTATAAATAAAAATCATAGGTTTAATAATTATTTACATATGTAAAAAGTATCAAATTTATTTAATTATCAATTGTTATAAAAAAATATCTAAATACATCATTCAATTAAACATCATGTTTATTTAATTTTTAATCATTATAATAAACATCTAAATACATCATGTTTACTATCACAACAGTATATAAACTGGGTCGTTAAGACCCTACTTTTGTTGGGTTTCAGAAATTTTGTAAACAATTTTTAAAAAACTAGTAATTAAGAGTTGATACTAAATTAAAGACATTTTTGTAAAAATGTATTACTTTATTTTCAAACAATATATATTTTAGAATTTTAGGTGTCTTTTAAGTATAATTTACACCATTAGTGGTTGATTATTAGATTTAATGGGTATTGCTTTTTTTATAATAAAAAATCAATAGTTGATTTTGCATTGTAAAGTACAAGATTATTAAATTTTTAACAGATTTAAAAAATATATTTTATATATTGAAAAGCTCATTGTATAATTTTTTGTCTATTATATATACGAACATTATTTATTTTGTTTATTACGAAAACCAATTTATTACTACAACTCACTTTGGTTTGGATGATGAATTTGATTATTCATTGTTATTCTTATCTTATAAATTAAGACTCATCTCTCCCAATTGTATATTTCAACAATTTATCTGCTTGTCATTATAATTGTATTTTTACACCTTTTTTTTATCATTAGTAAAAGATATATTTAAATGATCTCAATTCATTATCTTTCTTATCTTATAGATTAAGATTCATCTCTTCCAATTGTATATTTCAATAATTTATCTTCTTTTCATTATAAGTGCCTTTTTACACCTCTTTTTTTACCATTAGTAAAAAATATCTTTAAATGATCTCAATTCACTATCTTTATCTTATAAATTAAGATTCATCTCTCCCAACTGTATATTTCAACACTTTATCTTCTTTTCATTATAAGTGCCTTTTTACACCTTTTTTTTACCAATAGTAAAATATATCTTTAAATGATCTCAATTCACTATCTTTCTTATCTTATAAATTAAGATTCATCTCTCCCAATTGTATATTTCAACAATTTATCTTCTTTTCATTATAAGTGCCTTTTTACAACTTTTTTTTTTACCATTAGTAAAAGATATCTTTAAATGATCTCAATTCACTATCTTTCTATTTTTATAATTATTCGTTTAATGTGATAAAAATATATAATTGTTAATACAATTATGTGTTTATTTCATTTAACATATGCTTAAGCCTTTGGCAACCTTAACCATATCATAAGGATTAAATATAGGATAATAATTTTGTGATTTCTGAATGTGTAAGTTGATGATAATTTAGTCATTAAAAGAATAAAAATTCTAATTTAATAATTGAATGTATAAAAATATAACAATCTTAAATTTGTAGGATTATTTTGTCATTAAGTTGTAATATCTAAGAATTAATTTTTATATTTTTAGGACCAAGATGTAAGATTGAGCAATAATTTAATATTAAGTTCACATTTATAAACTAAATCAATTTTATTTTTTTTAGAAACTAAATTATTACTCATTTATATATCCATGGATCAAAATGATTATTTTTACCAAAATTATTTTTAAAACAATAATTTTATAGAGATTAAAATTAAAAAAATATATTACGAAGAAGAAGAGAAAAACGTATTTAAACTCATATATATTTTTATCAGTATTTAAACTCACATCAAACTTTATGGAAAAGTTTATAGAACACATAACTGAAAAATTATATAGAATAAAAAGGAAAAAGGAAAAAGGAAATGCAACCTTTCCCGGTTTCCCCGTGGGACAATAGAAAAGTGACGTTAGAGTAGCAGGGGCAATACGGTCCATTGAAACCCACCCCTTATTCGTATTCCCCACGCATACCCAAACCAAAACAAATACCCCAATCGACCCTACTTTCCCTACGAAAGCAAATTCTTCAATTTAAACACAGAAACAAAATCACCACCTTCAAAGTCTTCTCTCTCGAGAATCATCGAATAAAACTAGGGTTTCCGATCGTCGTCGAGGAGAATGCCGAAGAACAAGGGAAAGGGAGGAAAGAACCGGAAGCGCGGGAAGAACGAGGCGGACGACGAGAAGCGGGAGCTTGTGTTCAAGGAGGACGGCCAGGAGTACGCGCAGGTGCTCCGGATGCTGGGGAACGGCCGCTGCGAGGCGATGTGCATCGACGGCACCAAGCGCCTCTGCCACATCCGCGGCAAGATGCACAAGAAGGTCTGGATCGCCGCCGGCGACATCATCCTCGTCGGCCTCCGCGACTACCAGGACGACAAGGCCGACGTCATCCTCAAGTACATGCCCGACGAGGCCAGGCTCCTCAAGGCCTACGGCGAGCTTCCTGACAGCACCAGGCTCAACGAGGGCATCGGCGCTGGCCTTGATGAGGAGGAGGATGGGGCCGGAAATGATTATATCGAGTTCGAGGATGAGGATATTGATAAGATTTGAAGGAAGAGAAAAAAAAGTTAGGGTTTTGGTTTTGGTTTGTGTTGCTGATGCCTCTTTTTTTGTTTTTGTTTTTGTTTGAGATTATATATGAAATTGTTATGATTTGGTGATGGATTCACTTTATGGTATGTGATGGTGTTGCCTCTGTGTACTGTGGCATATGGATATGGTGAATGAATTTTAATGAAATAAGAGCCGGTTATATGGTGTTATAGTTACTACACTGTTATGTTTGGAGTTTATTGATTCTTTTGTTCTGCTTGTTTATCTGATGAGTTAAGGTCTTTTTGGATAAAATTTCTTCATAAACACCTATAGAAGAAGAAGATATAGGAGAAGAAAAAATAAGACAAGTTTCTCCATAAAATATGGTTTTTAACTTATGCATAAAGTTGATTTTACCTTATAGAGACTACTCTCAATTTTCCTTCGTAAATTTTATTTTCCTAGAAGTGCTTATGGAGAAGATTATCGAGCTTAGAAGCTGTGATTTTAAATTGCAGTCATGGTTGGGTTTCATACAGAATTGCAAACAAATGCAGCTGATGTGGTCACAATTGCAATTGCAAAGACCTTGAAAACCTCTGATGTTGCAACCACAATTTCTTAGGATCCAGGTTCTCTAAAGTGAGCAATCCTCTAAAGCAAGTAATCTCAATAGGTGATGAGAAAATCAATGGTTGGTTTTACATACGTAACTAGTCCTGCATCTTTTTTTAATTTAGAGGAACCAAATCTCATATTTTTAAGACCTTGGTCTTTGCTTTTGGGGTGTTGAAATTGAGGGTGAAAATCTGATTTTGATCTACTCATCTTTTTCTCTGTATTTTTATTATTATTGAATTGAAAACTGTTTGAATCTGTCCTGGACATTGTCTTTGTTTCCATAAGAAGAAGAAACATACAGGGTCATCAGGAAGTGTGGTTTGAATGTAATTCTTGTGACGGTTTTGGAGTAGTTATGTTTGTGTTGACGGCTATAAATTTGTGAATACTTTTTGCAGTCTTTCATAGTTGCATTATTCTGTCTTGGGAGCAGTGTTGTCACGTAACCGTAATGGCACCGCCATAACGGCGTTATGAACATGTAAAGGTGGATGCCGCAATCCCAGCCGTTATTTGGCGTTTTGTAATGGGTTCCACCATTTCCGATATAGTTTATTTTATATAGGATCGTTATCAAGGCTTATGATATAGGTGCTTAAATTGATCAAGCAATTCATAATTATACAAACGGCCACATAAGATTACAATATTCAGGTTAATGTAAGATAGGGGGAAAGCATGATTTGGTCATTCACATCATTGATATCAAGAGGAAAATACAAAGAGACTTGCCGTCATGAATTATTCCTCTAAGCTACGATTGTGCAGCATGATTTTTAGTATCGACAAGCTATACATTATCAGATTAAGCTACAATATAGGAAGAAAGAAAAAAAAAATCGAAGATCCATAGCTTGCTTGCCCACAATAAAGATTGCTTCTGCCACTTGAAAGAACCTTCTGTTCAAACAAATTTGTGCGTAGAGCTATGGTTAAAATTTGTTTTAACTTTCAAAAGAGACAGGTGACTATTAAAGCTACTACCACGAGGGAAGAGAACAAATGAGCCATAAAATTCCATCTTATAAAAAAAATTGTCAATGACTTGATTTTCTTTAAAATATGAAGTTGCAGTAGCTTCAAAGCAGGATAGAAGGGAAGGCTTCTCCAGCCAATTTTATTGGCAAAATGCATACTGCTAATTTTACTCTTGTTATTAAAACATATGAGCCCAAGTTAGTTGGTTATGGAACAATGATGGGAGCAATGAGCAAAGGGAATGCTAGATCAACAGAGAGAAAGGAACAAAATTAATTGGAAAGAATAAGCACATGGCGGCTTATCCATTCTGTTATTGTTTCCAAAGTTTAGAGACTCAATAAGTAGACAGCAGAATGTGATAGAAGTGGAGTTTTGTGAGACAAGAATAGAGAATTGAGGAAGAATGAGCATCTGTCATTAGAGAAGAGATGAACAAGGAGAATACTCATTTACAATGAATGATTCCCTTCTCATAGTAGTTCTGAGGCTCGTTAGTAATTTCTGCTTACCTTCTCAATTCAATACCCCTTGTCCCCTATTTTACTATGAGTGGAAGAGAACTGAAAGGAATAGAATAGAATGAGAAAAAAAAAGGGTGAAATGTGGAGTTGTTAGACAAGGGTCCTTTTTTACTAGTGTCTCCTACCTTTCTCCTAAAGTTGGTCTTCTGCTGCTGCAAGCTAGTTGTACACATCAATGATATCACACTGATATCAGTACTACTAAATATCAGTTTGTATTATTCAATATATTCTGTCTGCATCTGTTTTATACTTGTTTTACCATTACATCTCATCACATAAATTGCTTTAAAGCGGCACAAATTGTATACACAGAAGTGAGAACAGCAACTACAGGTGATTATGGTATGAATCAACCCAAAAATGCCAACATGAAATTTTAAAACTGTATAAACCAAAACAAAGTCCAAGCCTTTTGGTGGAATTTTTTTCCTGCCTTGATAGGGCATTTTTAGTTGATTCTATTTAGGATCACTCTTCTAATCAACATTTGTATTATTTACAACATTTAGTGAATGTTTATCTTACACAAAT
Organism: Glycine max; assembly: GCF_000004515.6. Taxonomy (NCBI): domain Eukaryota; kingdom Viridiplantae; phylum Streptophyta; class Magnoliopsida; order Fabales; family Fabaceae; genus Glycine; species Glycine max. Next base: position 5,368,285 of record NC_038243.2, on the reverse strand, counting down.
CACACATTCAAGGGCACATTCAACACGATTTCTGTGAAAGCAAATCAAACACAGCCTTAGCACCCGACTACTGAATCACTTGCACAAGTTTCTAATTTGACATACTGTTGAATTTCTTTAATAATCAATTCCAATAAGTTAAATTTGAAGTTGCTGTCTTAGATGTTAAATATCAGTGCTCAATATTAATCATTCAATATGTTCACTCCAAACAAGCAAACAGCTAAGAGAAATTCCACTCCAGTGTGCTCCACACAAGAAGTTATCACAGGTTTCTTTGAGTATAACATCCTGCAAGATTTTCATCAGTTGTCAAACATAACTTTTCCTGATCACTAGTCATTTCTTTTTTTCAATTTTTTTTCACACTGCTTAATTTCACAAAAAAATAAACTAGCTCAAACATAACCTGATAACATCAAACACTTCAAAACCTAATCCTTTTTAAATTTTTCATCTAAAAACTAGGTGAAATGAAACAGCAAAACTACCATGTAATGAAATAAAATAAAATCATCATACCATTTATTAGGTAATTCATTCCAATCCATTGTTTAGGAAATAACTGAACAGAGACTGAAATTAGAAAATAATCAGTTAATTTCATCCAACACCTCAAAATGAGGGAAAGGAAAACAAAACCATCATCACATCGCATTTTATTTCATCCAATCTCAAACAATGCGAAGCAGCTTACAGCATTTCATTTCATCCCCAACCTCTAAACAAATAGTAAGTTAGTTTCATCCCATAGTTCCATTCCACAAACTCTCAAAACAACAAGAACAACAATAAAAGCATCAAAACTAAATATATTTCATTTTGATCACATTGCATCCCATTCCAATCAGTCCAACAACAAACCAATGACATTTGTTATTCCAATCCATTCCATTCAACAGTGAACAAAATTCATAAACACAAAATCACCTAATCTTCTCCTTTCCACTGATCCTATTCGCCGCCTCCCTAACCTGCTCAATGTAACCCTCAATAGGCGGCGTAAGAGTCGCCATAAACCGGTTAACCGGAAAAGGAGCCAAATCAGGAACCAAAGCAGCCTCTCTCAACCCCTCAGGCAAAGCCTCAATAGCCTCCTTCTTCATCCTCAAAAGATTGGACTCCGCAGCCTGTCTCGCCCTATGCTTCCTCATCAAAACCCTACTATACTCCTTCGCCAACCTCCTCCCATCTTCCACCGTCAAATCATACTTCGGCAACTTGTCCACATCCACCAAACCTAAACTCACGTAATCCAACCCAGGTGTCCCAATAATCGTGGGCTTCTCCGAAACCTTAAATTTGTCGTCTTTTCGCTTCATCATGTCGATTTCTCGCTGCCGATCCTTGCTGATGAGGCCCAATTTCTCGCGCTCCGCTTCGCGTTCGCGCTCCTTTTGGGTGAGGTGGCGGAGAGGGGTTGGGGCTTGAAGGCATTGTTCGTAGAGGCGCTCACGTTCTTGGCGCTCACGCGACATGGGTGGGCCTGCGGTCGCGGATCCGGGTTTCTTCGTGGTGATGCGGGAGCGTTTTAGCGCTTGGCCTGCTTTGATCTTCGCTTTGCCCTTTGCGGTGCCGCTCACGGCGCAGCGTTGGATGAGGTGGTGCCCGGAGGGAAAAGGTTGCGGCTTTAGGAGGCGGAGCATGGTTCCGGTGATGGGTTGGTGGCGGATTGTGCTCTCGGGGGAAGGTGGTGGTTTTGGAGTGTGGGTTTCTGAGGTAGGGCAAGAGAAAGGAAGAGTGGAGTGATAGTGAGATATGGGCCGGTCCAAAAAGAAAAACCTCAATGGGCTGGCCCAGGAAAGATTCGAGAATTTCAAGTCATGGTGGTAGAATAAAAGCATATGTTTAATTTCCTCCTCAATTTTGGTTTTAGAAACTGTTTTTTAAAATAATTAGTATTTTTAAAATTATTTTATTATTATAGAGTACGATTTTTGTCGTTAATCTGTATAAAAAAATCTGACTGACCATTGTGGTTCTCATCCAAAATTTATTAAATTCTGAAGATTGTTTTGAAAATAGTACTTTTAAAAACAGAAAAATCAAAGTGATGGATGTAGATTAAGCACATGTTTGATTCCATTCTCATTTTTTTATTTCAAAAGATTGTTTTCTAAGATAATCTTAGACTATTTAACATTTCTCATTCAAAATTTATGAAAGTTTTGAAAATTGTTTACGAAACATATACTTTAAACAAAAACAGTTTATTGATTTTCCTTTTTCAATTCTACATTGTGCTTTTGTGTTTAGTTGAATTGGGTCGGGTTCAAAAGTGGCCAAACCCATGAATGCCCTGTCAGAGTGTAAGTGACGTAGAACTGTAGAAGTAGTAGATACGCTAATGGGATGTGGATTTTGAAGATAGGGAAGTGGCCAATGAGGGAGTGAAGTTCTTCCACGTGTCAAGTCGTTGGAATCGGTGTCCTAGATTGTCTCATGGTAGTGGATAACAAGTCAATGTAAACAACATGTCCTTCTATTTTTATTTTTTTCTCTAAAAACAATTAAATAAATATCTATTGAATTTGAAGGGAGTATAGGAAAACCAACCAAAGTTCCAAATTTTTTGGTTTGGGGATAGATAGAGTGATACGCGTCACATTTTCATAATAATAAAAAAATGGCAGCGGCGGCGGCAGTGACGGTGCTACTCCCACCTAGGATTCCGACCACCACCAACGTTACCCGCTGCTCTGCTTTGCCTTCTCTCCCTCCTCGCGTCTCCAACACCAAAACCACTTTGTTCTCACCTTCCCTCAACAACTTTTCAGGTACTCTTTCATTTCCTTCTTTCTCTTTTTCCTTGTTTGTTATTTTGCATGTTTGAAAATTTCAATTTTAAAAAAAATTCTAATTTTGAATTATTATAAATTAATATGCATTCTGTTCTTTTTCTATATTTCATTTTCCTTGGGGTTTTAATCTTCAAATTAGCATACATTTTGTGGTTAAGTTGGGTGCGTTAATTCCTATGGATAAAAAAAAAATCTTCGAATTTTCCATTCCTCTTAAATTAAGACATTAAAAGGTGTTAAACTTTGGTGACTCTAAACAATGGGGTGTAAAATTTTCGATTAGATTTTGGTTTGAGTTACTAATGGAGTTGAGTCTAGAGGTTAGTCTTCAATCAAGTGGTGAACCACGTTCAAATTCTTGTTGGGAGAGATGTCAAATTTTAGTTTCAGACCGGCAAAGATCGCTTTCGGCCGAAATGCCTCAGGAAAATGAAAAAGAAAAAAAAATAAATATGAAGAGCCTATTTGGATAAACATCCCCAGAAACGGTTCTAGGAGAAGAAAAAAATGAGTTTCTCCATTGCATAAGCTAAACTTTTAGCTTATGGAGAAGCTCATTTCATTCTTTTCTTCTCCTAGAAGTGTTTATGAATAAGCTCAACCAAACATGTCAAACTAATTGCTTTATTATTTTGTCATAGATAGTATGATTGTTATTAACATTGTTATATTTTTAATTTGAGGCCTTCCAGCACTAATAAGCTGCTGTCCAACTCTTATATCTTGTTTCATTCATGGAATAATGTATGTCTCTCCCCCCTAGTTTCCTCTTATATAATTTTTTCTCCTTTATTTATTTGAAGTTTACTCTTACATTTCTAAAGTGGAAGAGAGGATTAAATGAGAGGTAGGATTGTCTTGTACCTTGTTTCAAGTTTGAACTTATTCCATGTTTTGATCATCTCGACTAAAGCTTTTATTGAAAAAAATAAGGTAAAACTAATTTTCTCCCATAAGCTAAAATTAACTTTATACACTTAAGCTTATACAGAAGCGCTGTCATTTAACTTATTCAAAAGCTGGTTTTAATTGATGTATAGGCTAATTTTAACTTATGTGAGAAACTTTTTTTCTTTAAAAAAACAAAGGGGCTTGAGCCCAGAAACAGAAAACTACAGAGATATCAAGTGAGGAGTGGTAACTTAATTCATTTTACTTTCTTATTTTCTTCTCCTATAAGTGCTTATTAGGAAGTTTATCCAATTAGAACTTATGTCCAAGGTGGTGCTCATTGTCTTGTGGGGTAACTGAAAACACTTTTGAATTTTAAAATTGAGGGTGGTAAACATCTTATGGGGTGGATACACTTTGCCAAGTCCAAAGTTTAATCCAGAAAATTAAGCTAGTTTCTGCTATGTGAATGGAGCTATTAATGCTCACCACATTTAATACTTGTCTAAGAGTCTTGAAGTTGTACACTTGGTTAAGCCTTCTGTATCTGTAGTTTTAGTGTGTCCCTGAGTAGTAATATTTTACTGTTTGTTGCATTTTCAATGTTCTATTTATTGAGCTTAGTCATATTGCTTTTTATATGTTTTTATTTATTTATTCATCGTTTAGTCGTTTTCTTCTATTTCCACTTTTTCAGTGTCCCGAAAATCTTCTCTGCTTCAGACCAGAGCTTCTTCAGAGGAATCATCCTCAGTAGATGCCAATGAGGTGTTCACAGATTTGAAGGAAAAGGCAAGAAGTTTACTACTTGACTGATTTCAACAATTTGGTTTATCCTGAACTTCGTTTTAGCAAATCCTCGATCTTGCAATTCTAGTTTCCTCTTTGCCAATCCTTCGTTTACATACTGACTGGTTCAAAGGAGGGGAGGGATTTTCTCCCCCTATTTACTATCCATTCCCCTCCCCTCCAACCAAACAGTATGTTAAGTTTTAACTAAGTGGAAATAATATCCTCCATTTATCATTATCAGTGGGATGCTCTTGAAAACAAGTCCACAGTACTTCTTTATGGTGGAGGGGCTATAGTTGCTATTTGGCTATCGTCAATTCTTGTGAGCGCCATCAACTCAGTTCCCTTGGTAAGCCATCACTCCTGGTGAATATAATTCACTTCTACCATATTATATTATATGCTTGGGTTTTTATATAAAGCTTGGCTAACCAATCTGAAATTATCTTATTTACGTTTCAGCTTCCAAAGATTATGGAGTTGGTAGGGCTTGGATACACTGGATGGTTTGTCTACCGATACCTTCTGTTTAAGGTAAGTAAAATACATCACCAATACTTTACTATTTTAGATTTTAGAATCTAACATGTTTTGTTGTATGGACATAAGTGGTGGTTTTGTGTATATCAAGCTTTGAGATTACATTGGTGTCAATATTTTTGTATTGAATGATCACTTCTTTTGTTCCATGGGATCCACTTACCCTTTTCTACTTCCACAACACATGCCTTATTCGGTGTACATCTTATAAGTAATTTATATGTATTTCTTTCTATACAGTCTAGCAGGAAGGAGCTAGCTACAGACATTGAATCACTGAAGAAGAAAATTACTGGAACTGAATAGAGTGGTGTTAGCAGGTATCAAGTCAAGTTTATCTTCTGAGCACCATTTGTTTTTGTTGTGCTGTTATCCCCTGTATAAGAGTCATATGTATCCCTTGGAGTAGAATAGAATTCCTCTCAACCTGTATTGCCCCTGTAATGAACCCATTTCATTGTTAAAAATAATGTAGCAAATTTTATGTATATGGCTCTGAATGGAAACCATTATCCTTTCACTTCCTCACTGTATAAGAAATTTAAGTCATATATGAGTATAGAACACGGAAATATCATATATCGGACCAATTGCTTCTGTGTCTTGACCATGATAGATTGAAAGATCACCTTGCAATAAGGTAATTAGATCAAAATAATCGGATTGGTTCTGACCTGTGCTTTTCTCTGATATAAACCAACTATTAAATTGTTTTTTGATAAAATAAAATTTAAGCTAAAGTATACTCTCCTCCTTGATATGATAGATGACTAAATTACAGGTTCTTCCCCTTTAACTTCAAAATCTTAATATAACAACTTTGAATGTCATCAACAGTAAATTTTGTACACTGTCATCGATTTTAGGACTTAAAATTATCTTATTTACCTTCCTCACAACTCCGGTAAAGGTGAGTGTAAAGGAAAGGCTGTGTAATTTAAGTATTTATACAGAGAAAAAAGTGTAGCCTACTATATTAAATAACTTATCAAATACTAGTAGTATTTACTATTAGTGGCTGTACACAAATGAAACCATTCTTAGATCACATTAACAAAGTTTTTATACGTGAGCTGGATGTGACTTGGAGTTCGAACGGCCTATGTCATCTGTAGAATGTAGACTTCCTCTTTGGATTGACAAGATTGGTGGTTCTGGCATTTTATTTTAAAGAGCATAATCTGTAAGTGTGCTTCTTTTGTTAAAATTTAAAAATTTAAATTTAAAACTGAAACCTTTAACCTATAGTTTATTTTTGTCAAAATCTCTTCTCTAAATAGTGTAGCATGTTTGGATTTTGACATTTTCCTTCCTTAGACATGGGTTTACATGGGGCAAATCTGCAAATGGAATTTTGTAAAAAAAAAATGAAATTTTGTTGTCTGAATGCAAAATTATTTTAGTTCCTTTCTTGCATCTTCGACGTTTCATCAATTTTGGTGCGGATTTGCTTTTAAAGGTGAATATTGGACTCAGATCCAAACATACGATGCAGAACATGTTTGAATGAGAGTTGGTAAAATCATTTTTGAATGAAATTAATTTATAAAATTGATTTTGAAATAAGGTGATTTATGTCTAAATTTTTTTATTATAAAATTTAGTATAATATTTTTTTATCCAACACAAAAATCATTTAAAATTATTTAAATTTAGAATCAATTCAAGATCTAAAATCAATTTGAACTCTTTTTTAATAGGAAATCAAACATGTAATGTCTTTTACATAATTTGACATGAAAAAAGTGGATCCAAGATGCAATATTACGTCATAATTCTAATTCGTCCTTACATGCTGTCTTAAATATTAAACCATTCTAGAAATTGGAGTTTTTTTTTAAGGTAAAATTGGAGAGTTTAATATAAGAATTTTGCAAAAACATTTTTTTAAAAAATAGTTTTGTACAAGTTCAACCTCACCACACTAATTACACATTGACAAATGACAACAAAATTAACTTATCATTTAAAACTCACCAACTAAATTGCCACCCCAACGAATCATTTGCCTAAAATAGGCATTGGGGATGCATGACTTCCACCCCTTGTATTGTATGGGATTGCTCCAACTAAGTCCTCGTTGGCACAGTTGATTACCAACTCATTTTTTTTCCCTTTATCCCTTGACCAAAAACTCTAAATAGAATGCAAGAACGGACCAAAAATATGGACCTAAAAAAATACCCTTGTCGTTGAAGAATCTAATAAATAATGACAGGCATTGAATAACAAAATTAACACCACCCCATTAGGCATCACCAACTCTGAAAGGTTCCATGCCCCTTTTCATTTGCTGACCAATGTCATTACAATACAACATCTTAACTCATATTTCATCGCCTCATTAATTTCCCCACAGCCACATACACCTCATTTCTAGGCACAAGAAACTCCAATAGAATCTCCACATACATAACAAGAGTTGAAGAATTCAGACCCTTGTTCTCTTCCCCTTTGGGAACCTAATCATTTGTATAAGGTGGTACAGGTTTAACTTCTCAACCACTTCAATACATCATTATTAAGGAATCTTTATAGTATTCTTCATCTGTGTTATAAGAAACTCTCATTGTAGGAAGAGGGAAGAGAAATAAAGCCAAGTGTTTCAAGGAGATTCTGATCTCTTATATATACCTTCTCAACCAAAGTCTGCCATAGTACTTGGTTAGGGAAGGATTCTGATTGTGAGTTTCATTTCATTAATATTTGTCTCTCTCTATAATCAAATCAGAAGGAAAAAAATCATAGTTTGTGCCTGTAGTGAGAAAACTTGTCCTTCCACTGATGATTAGTGGAAATATTACTGCATGATAGAAGCTTCAATGGGTTTGGTTCATCCATGGATTTCCATGAAAGCCATTGAAGAATTCAGCACTAGAGACAGAAGAAGACTTCTGGGGTGACATTCATGGGGCTCCATAGATGGTGGCAAGTTACATTGTTAACATTGTCTTTGTTTTTGTCATGTTTGGTAGGTGGCTCACAGTCTTATTACGACCATGAATCATTAGATGACTTTCTTTGCAAACAAGCAAACAAAGAGACAGAAAGGCCTAGAACAGGTGTTGTATACAATGTTTCCCTTCCTTCTAACTTCACAGGCATGGAAGTTTCAGTTGTTAGATTGCACAGATTCTCTTTATGGTCAAGAGGAATGAATTATAGTTTCTTCAGTCTTCCGCCGCGGATTCTACCGCAGCCTAATGAGAAGAGAATAACTATTTTGTTTGAAAACTTGGGCAATTGGTCTTCTCATTATTTCAATGTGCCTAACTACACAATAGTGGCTCCAGTTTTTGGTGTTATGGCTTACAATTCTTCAGAAAAAGTATTGGTAGATGAGAAGATTAACTTTACCACCCATGGTGACCCCATCAGAATTCGGTTTCCGCATGTTGGTCAACATGGGAAAAATGACACACCAATTTGTGCCGAGTTCAGTGCTGGTGAGTTGGTGAAATTCAAAAACATGACTGAGCCATATGTCTGTGAAGTATATAGCCAAGGGCACTACACTCTTGTAGTTCCATCATTTCCTTCCCCAAAAGAACCTAATTCCCGGAGCCATAGCAAGAGATTTACCAAATGGTGGGTGTTGGGATTTGTAATAGGTTTTGTTGGGTTGGTCATATTGGTTTTGATCTTGCTAGCTTTAGTTAAGGAGGCCAAGAAGAGAAGAATAAGAAAAATGGAGAGAAATTCAGAAGGGGGTGAGCTTTTTGATACATTTTGGATAGGAGAAACTAAATTGCCATCAGCTTCAATGCTTAGAACCCAACCAACTCTTGAGAATTAAGATGCCATTCATTAGTAGTTGGTGATCCAGTTTTCCTCCTTTCTCTCTTGTAGTATTTGATTTACTTCATGCAAATGAATAAGTACACAAATTTCGTTTGTTTTGAATTTGATCCTTCTCAACAAAACAATTGTTCAGTACAGCTTAAAACAAATTTAGCATTTTTATATTAATATATAAACTTATATAGTCATCATCATAGGTGTCAATAGCACTTTGATGTCACGTTTTGTTTTCACTTAAATTTCTTTATTAGGAATTTATGCACAGATAACGAATTTTTTTTAATTCACAGGTCACACCCTACCACCCCCTTTGTATTCTTCTCTCTTGTCTATATATTTGCACTAGCTGTGCAGGTTGGTTATTAAAAACAAATACAAACAGTGGTTTTGCATTATATGCTGGACGGCAAACTTGGCTCTTCTGAGCATTTACATTTGTTTAATTTTTTTATTATACCAAATTGGAAGTCCCTGCTTGGCTGCGCTGTAATGCTTCTAGCCATTTAGTTTAATATTACTTAGACAAGAATTTCCTAGGAATTATGAATTTTAAAAGAGGTCTCTTCGACCAAGATTGCCACATCTATTCGCACGAAGTACCAAAGATGTTGCAGCTTGGTTTTTGTCTTTCACGCCCTTAAGTGTTCATAAATTGACAAATATGACAATCATTAGAACTCAAATCTGATGGAATTTTTATTGGAACTCAAATCAAAACATTTTTTTTTGTGAATACTCAAATAAAAAACATTACAACATATAACAATCTTTCTATGAAGATAGGACAACTCTGAACCCCAATTAGTTCAGCACTTTCAGAAATTTATCAAAGCTTAACTTGAACTTGTATATGATTTTTGTTTTTCATCAAATTGTAATGCTACCAACAAGTACCATGTTTTTGTTCAAACTATTACACACAAGCATGAAAGTGACACCCCAAAAATCAAAAACATTATTTAACAATATGATGGCTGAGCATTTCAAAATAGTTTAATTGGTAAAGAAGAAAGACCCCTCCCTAGCCGCAAGCATTGGATCAACCAATAGGTTGGAGATCACAATGTTCATGAAGAGGGAAAGGGGGATCAAAAAGAGAACCATTTAGAATGGCATGTGCAACAATCTTGTTCGCTGCTTCCGTGAAATGGATGCCATCCCAGCTCACATAGCTGTGGGGTTCATCACAAGCACTTGCTAGCATATGGCCACACAAAATTTTAGGGTTAAAGTTGTACACACCGCCTCCATACCCACAACATGTTCTGGTACTATACTTTAGTCCTGCTCCAAGAAAACAAATTGAAACCAGAAATCAGCACTACGCATGTGGAATCAGTATGGTTGGTATATAAATATCAAGTTCATAATAATTAACAATAGCACTTGCAGCATATGGCACTTGGTAATATAATTGATTTCGTGCATAATCACAATCATGTATAAGTAATTTCAATCATTTATGAGAAAATCAACCGTCACGCGTACATGTATGACAAAACATAAATGTATCGAAATATCAATTGTTAATTTTCTCGTCAACAATTAAGATTACTTTAGACAATCCTGTAAGAGTGCTAATATTTTTGGTGAATAATGGCTAAAAGGGTGTATGTGTATGACAGTAATTCATAAGGAGCATTCATAAGATCATTGCTAAACTAAACAAGCCAAGGGAAGGTGCTTGTACCATAAAATGTGGGGTGGTGAAAGAGCTCCAAGAGAGCAGAGTTGGTGTCCACGTAAATAAGGGAAGCATCTACTAAACTTTCTCTGGTTAGACTCAATGTATATTTCAACAGTTTGTTATAATCATTTACAGCATTGTTGTAAGAAGCCATGCATCCAAACTCATCATAGTCAGAAGTAGCATGAGGAAGCTCCACCAAGTATCCAGGATAGCATCCCACAGGACCAAGATTGAATACCATAAATCTACGCCCCCCTTGTGCATATAGCTCCTAAAAAGAGAAATTGCATTAGAACAAAAATTGGAAATAAATAAATAAATCATGCTTAATTTTTTGAATTACTATTCTAATGGTGTGAAACTTTCTTGTACTAGTATTAAAAATGCATCATTAAAATAGTCTGACATGTCATACATAATTTGACCTCTCATATGTTAATAATGTGCCAACCTGAATGAATGAATATACCACGAAAAGTCAAAAATCGTCTAAAATATGATTACATAACATGCTTGATATAGTCAAACCTTGATAGCAGCATTAATTTGTAAAACGATGTGAGGAAGGGTGCCCCTCACTGCATCAATACCACCAGTGGCTGCTATTTTGGAAGTGAAATCATTTTGGCCAATATAGAATGTGTAAAGGGCCTTTCCAAATATATCCGGTGAAGGAATTTTCGTTCCAGATGATATCCTTGTTCCTGTGTAAGACATGTAGATGTAGGTGAGTACATTATTATTATTATTATTATTATTATTATTATTATTATAAAAACAAATTCAAGTTTCTAGTAACATTTTTTGTGTACCTGGTTGATGAAATTCATCAACTTTGGCTTTGAATTGCTCCATTTGCCTGAGTTGAACAGAGAGGGAAAATGGACTTAGCCCACTGACAAAGAAGGAAGTTGTGGGCGGAATCACAGTGGAGGCCGAAGATGCAAAGTTAACCCCATGAGTATAGTCCGATCCAATTGACTGCAGATATGGGCTCAAATATGGCAATCCAAGACCCTGAGCTGCATGTTCAACACAAAAATAACATATCAAATATTTAATAGAATCAATAATATATCTATGACAAGCTGAAGGATCTTTACATTTTATTCAATTGTTATTATGTACCATAAGTTTGCTGAATCATCTTAAAAGTCGTAACAACAATGATTTCTAATTAAATTGTGAGCATAAACTTCAAATAGTTCATACACAAATGATGTAAAGAATTTTTACACTGTGATTTAATCATAAATTATCACATAAATTTATTAACTTTTACCAGACTTTATGATTGATTAGTTTGTGGCGTAATACTACTTTTTATGTTAACAGAGCATAATTAAACTAATAAAGTTTACATTAAGAATAGATGTCTATTAAGCTCTAATAGATAAGTTAAAAATAAAAAACATGCAACTCAAAATGCTATAACAATAGGTCCATTACCGAGAAAATCAACAATGAGCCTTCCATCAGAAGCACGCCCCACTGGTTTTTTGAAGTAAGTCATTCCATAGGGACCAGGTTGTGCTGGAAAGCTTGTATGAAACCCACCCGTATCCGAATTTGAATCCCCGAAATTGAAGATTGCCTCAAAATCACACAAGGAATAACTTGAATCAACCAAAGAAGATATCATCACCATACAAATTACTAGGAACTTCGAAAATATGTATAAACTACTGTTGGACACCTTAAGGGTACCCATCATTTTTTTTGTTTTTCACTCTTGATCAAGTGCTTCCAGAGGCTAATGCTGTTAAAGGTAGCAATGAGAGATCCGTATTATATGAACTGCATGCATATTCTGAAGATAAGGCCAAGCACTGAATCAGTTGTTCTAAAGTTGACTAGTTAACAAACGGATTGCTGATAGTTACCTACTATACATATAAAGAGCTAAAAGCTTCCAACATATAAATTCATATGATTCAAGAAATTATTTATCTTTTTACTCAGAACTCTAATGTTCTGCAAAATCTAATTATGTTGAAAGGAGATCGAGGAGAATGACATTATATTAAATTATAGGGCCATTTTCTATTTATATATTGGAAGCTAAATCGTTCAGTTAAGTATACCAATGTTGACTAATTAACTAATACACTACATGGTTTAGAATTTAGATTGTGTAACTTGTGGTATATAAATATGTGGATTGCTCAACACTTCAACCTACTTCTCTTCTGGGAAAGTGATCATTGCCCAATATGATGACAGCATGAGACTAGTTATAGCATATACAAACTAGAGGCTATGTAGTAGCCTTCGTCTTTTTTTTTGTGTTTGCTGGAATGTAATATATGCTTTGTCAAATCATATGTATATCTCTAGTCTTCGTAACTTATAAATTGTGCTTACTTAGAGAGTTCAATTAACGAGAGATGAAAAATTCATTTACGTTTTTCGCTTCGCGAAAACATCCACATCATTTCAGCATATAATTCAATTTTTATTTGGAGAGATGATACGCTTGTTGGTATAACTAGAACATGAGAAAACTAGTTTTACCCAGTACCATAAATAGACTTCTCGGGCCGGGCCAGCCCAATGTAATCTGTAGAATATAGAATGTAATCTTATACTAAAAAACACTCAAATTTTGACTTTTTTTTTATTTTTAGGCTTAAATATAGAAATTTCATAAATATATCAAAATTTCACAACTAATTCCTAAAAAAAATTAATTCTAGTAAGTCTTGAAATTTCAAGTGTGAGAAATTTTTATCATTATTAAGTCTTCATTTAACACATGAAACTTCAAAAAATTTGTGGGAAATTTTTATCATTATGAAGTCTTCATTTAAGACATGATGACACGTAAGTTTTCTTGCTTGGACCATGGGTATGAAACCTTCACCGTTGGATTCTTTTTAATTTTCATGGCTCAAATATTTTGCATTTTTTATTTTCTTTTTTCTTTTTTTTTTATGCTTATCTTTCTACCTGCCCCTCTCCTTCTATTTGCCATCACTGCGAACCATCACCTCTCCACCGTAAGCAACCATACCACGTTGCCGTCGCCATGTCTCCAGTCTCCACTATACCGCCGCCACAACAAAGGCCTTCACCTCCGGATAGACCACGGCACTGCCGGCCTTCATCGGCTGATGACATTCGTTGGAACAGAGGAATCCATTCAGATCTGTTTCGCAACACCATATTGGGTTCGACTGAAACAGATCTAAATGGATTCCTTAGTTCTGATAGCTACCTCGCAGATCTGCACGTTTAATGGCTACCTCGTCGATTTCGGGCGCGTCGGAGATGCGGAGCACGAAGAGGAAGGGACAGAGGCTTGCGTTTGCCTTTTTTATTTGGATCTGTCTTGAATCTGGGTTGCGTTTTTTGATTTGTTGTATGTTCTGGCTTGGGGTGGTACCCATTTTTTCTCTAGATCTGAGAAAAGTGGGAAAGAACGAGGAAGAAGGAAGGGAAAAAATGGGTGTAGGATTTTTTTAAAAAAAATTAAATATAAAATTAAAATAAATTCAGGTAATATGTCACGTCATTGATGTATTGATATGGTTCCATGTATCATTCAACTGTCCAATTACGAGAGACATCATCACATTCTTGGTTACATTCATATAACACCTGTTGCATCGTATATGAATTTGTTTATTTTTAATCTAGGTAGAATTCATTTTCATAAAGTTCTTTTCAAATCATTATATATAATTGATATATATTAAAAATAATTTTTTAACGGATAAATAAACGTTATTTTGAAATTGAGGAAGTTTTTAAGAAACTTCAAAAAATATATAAAAAAATAAAAATCATAAATAATATAATTTTATATATCCAAATAAAAATATTTATTTAATATACTAAATAATATTTAAGACGCTGGTTAATATTTGTGAAATATTTAGACAGCAACGAATGTGATTATTAGTTAAGATGACATAGTCTTAACAATAATGCTACCACATCCGCAAATGTGAACAGACGGAAAAAAGAGGCATGACTCAACACAGAGAGCGGCGGGTAGGGGCAAAATGGTCCGGTAGAAAAGTGTGGTGGGGCCCACAGTGTGTAACGTGCGTAGTAAAGAGCATGAGAATGCGGGGACACGTCATTTTGTCGGTAGCTGGAAGCGAAGGCATTGGGCACCACGTCATAGGCGAACTCCACCGCGAAAATCGCATCCTCGCCAGCTAATCAACGGTCAAAGTTTGTCTCTTACGTGTTCCCAATATGTCAAAGTTTAATGATGATTCATTTATTATTATAACAACTCATTACTCATCTTATCATTCTCTGTATTTTAAAAGAAAGAATATATATTAAGATAAGATAAAATAAAGTATAATTTATGCACTTATTAAAAAAAAAGTGTATCATTTTTTTATCTCCTAATATTGATGTTATAATTAGTGATTTTTATCTCAATATATTTGAGCAAACTGATTTTTGTGATCATTTATTATTTATATATATTGTTTTGCATATCTCATAAGCGATAGTTTTATGACTCATTTTTTCTTAATGGGTGTAATAAAACGTATTGTTTTAATGTATTAAGTTATATTTGAAAATTAGTTATATTTAGTAATCTTTAAATGTGTAAATCAGAGTTGATTTCGTTAATAGTTATTTACAGTTGTATAATAATTATGCACATGTATAATTGGTAGATGGATATAATTTTAAGAGGAATAGCATGTACACACTTTTGTATATAAACAATGGCTCCTTGAGAAATAAAAGACATCTAGATCATTTTTTTACATGGTATCAGAGTCTATCCTAAATGAATCTCTATGTTTGTCATTGAGATTTTATTTTCTTTGAAAACCAATTTTCATTTCATCACACTGAAATTGCATCAACTTCATCAATCTCCATCATTGACAAAATTGATCTGGAGAATCAAATTGACGACAGAGCAATCAATCAAAATAAGTCATCCACATAACATATTGTTGATAATAAGGGGGTATTGACACTACAGAAGTTGTTGTAACAGATACTACTGTGTTTCCAAAACCTCGAGATATACAGATCCCAAATGCTCACGATGAGAATGAACCACTGGGGCATGGTTGTCGTGTCAAATATCCATCCACTCGGTTGCAAGGCTACGTCATACACATGATTCAAAAGTTGAGTCCTTCTACTCATTCATAAGTTCAATCTCATTTTTTTAGGTGCGCCCTATCCTATCACGCATTACGAAGTGTGAAAAAATTTATTTGCCACATAGACATTTCCTTGCAACTATTACTGCAGAAAAATAACCACTCAATTTCCATGAGGCAGTGAAAGATGCTCGCTGAAGAGAAACAATGCAATCTGAGATTCAAGCTCTTAAGCAAAATCGTACGTGGACTATGCAGCGACTACCACCCGAAAAGAAAGCTCTTGGGTGCAAATAGGTGTACCGCATAAGTTATCACTCGGATGGGACAATTGAACGTTTTAAAGCCTGATTAGTTATAGTTGGTAATCATCAAGTAGAAGGGATCAACTACACTAAGACATTCGCACCAGTTGCTAAAATTGTCACAGTGCGTACTGTCTTAGCAATAGCAACAACAAAAGTTTGGAAACTTCACCAAATGGATGTGCACAATGCATTTCTGCATGGAGATTTGCATGAAGAAGTGTTCATGAAAATGCCTCCTGGTTTTTCAGCTTCACAACCGAACATGGCATGTAAGTTGCAAAAATCGCTTTACGGGTTAAAACAACCTCCACGTTGTTAGTTTGCCAAGCTCTCTACTGCTCTCAAATCCTATGGATTTCAGCAATCATATCTTGATTACTCTCTGTTCACTTTGCATCAAAAAGACACTCAACTTGTGGTTCTTGTGTACGTTGACAATTTGATCATTGTCAACAATACTCTTTCTGCCATCAAGCATTTTAAGCTCTACCTCAATACATGTTTTCATATGAAAGATCTTGATGTTTTGAAGTATTTTCTGGGTATTGAGGTTGCCAGAAATCCTACAGGAATTTTTCTTTGTCAGCATAAATATACAATTAATATTATATCTGAAGTTGGTCTCCTTGGTGCTAAACCCATTGCCACTCCATTAAAGCAAAACCATCACTTATCACATGCTGCGGGACAACTTCTTTCAAATCCCGAGCAATATTGACGTTTAGTTAGGTGTTTGATTTATTTGTGTTTCACTCGACCTGAGCTATCATACAGTGTTTACCTTCTGTCTCAATTCATGCAACAATCCTGAACAAAACACTGGGAAATTGCACTCTGAGTGGTTCAATTCTTAAAGGGTAATCCAGGATAAGGAATATTTTTTGCTTGTGAATGTGACTTACAACTTCATGGGTGGTGCGACTCAGATTGGGTCAGTTGCCCTTTGACTAGATGATCAGTCACTGGATGGCTAGTGCAGCTTGGTGACTCTCTTATTTCCTGGAAAACAAAGAAACAACATACAATTTTTCGATCTTCTACCAAGGTTCGGTATAAGTCTATGGCAACCACTACATGTGAGTTAAAATGGTTGAAAGGGATCATCTCTAACCTAGGGGTTGTCCATGACAAACCTATGACCATTCGCTGTGATAGTCTGGCCGATTTACACATTGCAAAAAAATTTGTGTTTCATGAACGCACCAAACACATCGAGGTAGACTCTCACTTTGTTTGAGATGAGATTCTCAAAGACAATATCTGCCCCAACTATGTTCCTATTATCGCTCAACTTACGGATATATTCACAAAAGCATATTAAGCTATATTTGGAGATTAGTTATATTTGGTAATCTTTTAATGTGCAAATCAGGGTTGATTTCGTTAATAGCTATTTAGAGCTGTATAATAATTAGACACATGTGTAATTGATAGATGGATATATCAGAGACACAATTTTAAGAGGAATCGCATGTGCACATTCTTGTATATAAACAATGACCCCTTGAGGAATAAAGGACATTTGAACCATTTTTTTTTATGGTATTAGCGTCTATCCTAAATGGATCTCTATGTTTGTCACGCTTTAGGCAAATAGCCTTGAGCGTGAGGGGAGGTGTGATCAGACCTAGATAGAGGGGCACGTTGAAATGACAGGTAGCCATGAGGAAAATAGAGCATGTTGAAATCCCACATCAAATAAAAAAAGTTCCGAGATAAATTATATAAGTGGGGAATAATTCTCACCTTATAAACCGATTTTAAAAGGTTGAGTTAAATCTAAACTCACTTTCTGATATAATAAAATTGTATATTTATTATTTTAGAATATTTAAAATAACCTTATATACGATTTTGTCATGGACCCACATTATGTCAGGATTTGGCTAGCATGATCGTTTTTGTCAAATATTTTGTCTTCTCCGGTGGTCAAAATTACTTTGTCCTAGTCTAAAGAAGGATATATTGTATAGTTTGTCGGTATGAACAAATAGGCGTATTTGAGAATATTCATAAGCTTCATCCTTCAGCAGATAAAAGACAAATTCAGAATACTCTAGCATACAAAGTCATGCCAAACAACAGGTTAACAAACAATACAGTGCAAATCGAGGTTGCAATATACTTTACTAATTAAAAAGAAGGAATCATAGCTTGTCATACAACATATTATCAAGAGAGGAAGATAAACAATATACTTTATCCAATCTTAAGGGTCCAAATTTGGTAGAGTGGAAAAAAGTAAAAAAGAATGACTTGAGATGAAATTTTGAATTAAATAAAATATAAAAGTGTGAATTTTATATTATTTTATTGTTATTTTTTTTTCTTTTTTATCATTTCTTTCCGCAAATGAACACATCCTAAATAATTAGTTAGTAAAACACATTAAATGTAACACTTAATGGTCTAACATTCAAATTGACGAAGAACAAAACAACAAAACCCCAACGAACCTTGACAAATGCTTTTTCAACTCTCTATAAATACTCAGTAGAGCTTAGTGCAATAGAGAACTCTTGTGTGATTTTAAGTGATAATTTTTCAAGTCTAAAACTTACATGGATGGATAATCCTTACATAGTTACATCACACCAACGTATATAGATATATCAACTTTTTAAATTAATTTTAAAATGTAAAATCATCGAGTAACTTGCCATATATTTATTGTAGTTCAGAAAAAAGAGTTAAATTATTTTTATATAGGATATGGACATATGGTTGCAATGTGGCATGGATGACTAGCTAACTGATTCAAAATCGGTTTGTCACTGTTTATTTCTTGTGAGTTGTGAATCATGTGTGTAGCTTCGAATCATTGATGGAGGGCCTTCGTAATTAACCTTGAATGTTTTATACTAACATAAGGTTTCACTTCATCACCGTCTCCATGTAACTACATACCTGATCTCTTCTTAGCAAAATACAGCCAAATGCCATCTTTTTAGACATTTATAAAAAAAAAAATAAGGGATCCATTCGAGTGTTCCACTCGATCAATCATGTGTACCAAGAAGTCAATTATGTTTTCTCTCTCATGATCCGTTTGGTTGAATGGAAGGAAAATAAAAAAGAAAAAAAATTAAATTTTGAATTGAAAAGAAAATAGAAAAAAAGAAAAATTTTAATTTTTGTTTTTAGAAATTAACTTTTCTTCCATTTTCTCTTCAATCAAGCAGAGGAAAATATTTTGTAAGTCATGTTTTTATTTTATTGTTCTCTATTTTATTTTCTCTCTTAATAAATAGATCATTAATCATCAACAAATCATTTGATTTAAGTAAAAATTCGATCTGCTTGAGTAAAACCACCGCAACACCTACAAGGCAACTCAAATCATTTAAGGCTTAAAAAAAAGTTTCATATTTTCCTAAAATATATATTATTATTAATCTGAATTATTATAGGATATATTATATATTATTATTTTTATTAGTAAGACTAGTTTTAAAAATGTATTAATTGAAAGCTTTAGAAGAAGGTTGATAATTGAGAAGAATATTGAATTAATCTTGAAAATATTTTAAGCTCTACTAAGCATTATAATGTTCAATATCTAGATTTATTTTCAAAAACAGAGATATTGCAAGAAGTATAGACCAAAAAAAAAATCACATTTCACTAAAAATATTAATTATTTTTAAAAATGTGTTATATAATAAAAAAATGTATTCTTTTTCGTATAAATAAATTTTATATTAAATTGTAAAAAACATACATTTTATACATGTAATTATTGTTATGGTTGAAAGTAGTTTTTTATAATTAAAATTACTCAAATTTTATTTCGTATTAACTGTTAAAATATAAATTGAATTTTTTTGTCATTTTATATAGATAGCAAAAAAGTTATAAATACTTAATTATATTGATTGATAGTTTTATAATAAAAAAATAGCATGAGATTAGAAAAATTATATTAAACTAATCTTTAAATATAAATTTCACCTAAGACGTTAAAATGTCTAGACACTTGGGTAAGCTTATTTGAAAACTCCTTATTAACACATGTTGATATACAAATAGTCAGGTAAGTAACATCAAATAATAAGAAACATAAACCTTTTAAAATATTCACAAAACACAATATATTTTCAGTAAAATTCTATTCTTTTAATTATATTTTTTCATTTATAAAATTTAAATCTAAAATCTTATTTAAAGAAATTAAATTGGGTAACATAATGAACTTATTATTTACTAATAAATATGTATTTAAATTTGTATATGTTTATTTTTAACACCGAATCAGACGTGAAAGGTGTACGTAGGGTAGAAAGCATTTATCCTTTTGGATTGTAAGGAGAAGAGAGATAAGACGGTGTATCAGCTCGCATGTCACAATCACTCATTCTGCACTTTCACACTCACATCACCTGCTTCTCACTAGGGACCATCCACACAAATTTAACATTTTCATTTCATTTTTTGTGGGCAATTTAAAAGTTACCCATGGATAACTTGAAGTTATTTCAATCAATTAAGAAACTACTTTTTGGTATAAGTTTAGTCATATTTAAATTTTATTATTTCTTTTTAAGACTATATTTTAGGAAAATTAAATAGAGTTTTTTTTCATTTGTGTTATCAAGTTATTCCATTTGGATTGAGTGGGAATTATTATAAATTTTTAGGATTAAAAAAATAATACGAATTTAGATAAATATAATTTTTAAAATGATTACAAAAGATAATAAAATCTCTTTTATGCATATGTTAGTCATTTAACTTCGTTTATTTTAAAAATAGGTTAAATTAATTTTAATAAAAATAATTTTAAATGATTGGATATGATTGAAATATGTATTTAAATTAACTTCAACATGCGTTTTATGTTAGAGGGTGTGTTAGGGTTGCAAAAGATAAATCTGACTATTTTTTTTTTAAAAGGAAATAATTATGATGATTTATTTTATGTATTTAATTGATTTGTATTGACATTATAATTTCTTTAACAGTTAATCAATCAAAAAATATTATAATAAAAAAAGAGTTTTATCTTAATTATCTTAAAGTCATGCATATAGTGTAAAAAATCTTATTTTGTTTCATTGAATTTTTAATATAACATAAATAATAAGGTATTAAATTTTATACAGAATCAAAAAATAGTATTAATTAATTATACCTATAATTTTAATTCGGTGACTTATATTTCATTTCCATAAATAATAATATTTTTTTCATTTAGTATTAATTTCTATTTCTTTATCTTTTTTTTATCAAACTATTTTAATTCAAATATTTTTCTCTTTTTTTTATTCTCTTTCACTTAAATCAAATATTTCACTTCTTTTTCATTCATTTTTTTCTTGAATTTTTTTTTCTCACAACTAAATACAATGTTAGTAACCAACAAAGTACAACACAGACTATAGATTATAGATTATTAGTTCCTTAAACACGTGGGTTTAATCATTCGGTATATATATAAGGTTATTTGATTAGAACTAAATTATGGTGAACTAATCCAAATTATATTTATACTTCGCTTAAATTAAATTAAACTAAATTGTTTGAATAATTTGAATGAACTGAATCAGACAAGTTCAAAATGTACTATTTCAAACGATTTAGAATCATTTTGAACTATTTTTAGGGACCATTCATTTAAAAAATATTATTTTCACTATTAAGAATAATTTGAGTATATATTATTATAAATTTTTCTAAATAAATAAAATAGATAGCACCATATTTTTATTCATATGAGAAGAAAACGTCAATGCTTTTAATAATTTGTATTTTAAATACTCCAACATTAAACATAAAATGCTTAATTTTAAAAAAAAAGTGAAAAAATAAGCGATTATTTTATTTAAAGAGAATGCTATGAAGTGGCTTCTTTAAAAAAGATCCTAATGTGGCGTGAGCAGAGAAAAAGGATGATTAAGAAAGAGAGTAGGGCAGCCAGCTTTCATATGATTTTTGAAATGCAATTTGGTTCTTAAAATAATGGTCGAATAATTAAAAAAGTGGGATGTGGGGACACCTGGAAAGATAAAGGAAGTGAGGCGGGAAATGGTGTGATAGATGAAAGCTGCAGCTGCAATTGCATAAGTCATGGAGTGCTCTCCGCCTCGGAAAAAGAGACCTGCCTGCCACTGCACTTCTTTTTTTTCACAATCTTCACTTCACTTTTCTATTCTCATTAAATAACCATTATTATTAATTGTTTTTTAGAAAATTAAAAAATAATCTTTTATATATATATAATTTTATTGAATTTGATCACAGCATGCGATATTTTTATATTCATTTTTTTAAAATAATTTAATCAATATAAATTTTATATTTATTCTTTTTTAAATAAAATATTAAATCAATTATAATACATAGGAATTTTATAAATTGGGATGTTCAGGTTTTATATTTATTATATTTTTTAAATTTTATATAATAGGTTTAAGAAGAATCATATAAATTGATATGGTGTATATTTTATAGATCAAAGTTAAAATGTGAAAAGTATTCAATTATAGATATATTTTAAATATAGGTAATTGGCATTAAAAATAAATTTTATATAAACACAATTAATAAAGATTTATTTTTAATTTATAGAGTAAAATTTAAATTAAGTCACACAAATATATTTTACTGTGTTATGAAATATATACGTGCACAATTTTAATTATTATTTAATAAAAAAAATTAAATCAACATTAATTCATTTTATATAGTTACTAAATATTATATATTATAATTTAAAAAAATTAAATTCATTACAAGTGTATATAAAATATATTTAAATATTTATTGATATGTGTACTCACATATAATTATTAAAATATAAACTAAATAAAATATATTAAGAATTCAAATATTATAAAAATTACTCCTATACATTATAAAATATGATTTTAATATCCGTGCGAGACACAGTGAATAACATTATTTATTATTGAAAATTAATTTCACTTAATTATGTTTTAAAATCCTAAAATTTGAAATAAATAATTTTTTTAAATTAAAAAAACCATTTTAATTCATATAATTTTAAAAAAAATGTTTTTAGTCCTTAGAAGTAAATGTGGCTGACAGAAGTTGTCAAAAATGATGACATGCCACTTTCAACATATGATTTTAATATTTTATCTGTTGAGATAAGTTGATGATGCTAGACAAATTGCTGATAGATTAAAAAATAAAATCACAATTCACTATGAAAAATAATATATGTGTAATTGTATATGTTCCGTCAAACTCATTAATCAATGATGTAATAAGTGGATTGATTGTCATATCGGTAGTTAACATTGATAATTGATAGCAAAAATTAAAACTATTAACTGATAAAAATATGAAAATTAAGAACATTGGCCATTTGTTCAAAAACAAAAAAGTGGAAAAAAGAATAATTAGTCCTAAAAATTTATTGAATGTCATGCTTCATCGATTTTGGTCCAATTATGCTTCTCTTTTTTTTTTCATAGGTGTGTCTTTTCTTGTAAGTAAAGTCTAGTATTTGTAAATAAATAAATTTTTTATTGAATAAAAATGGTTAAATTCTTTAAACTCATGCTTAACATTTAATTATGATTTATATGTGAAAATATATTGTTAGAAAATTTGTGTAAGTAATATATATATATATATTAAATGAGAAAAATGTTTTATTATAAGAGATGAAAAGATTAAATTACAGTCTTTAAATCAAAATATAAGATTCAAATTTAATTGGTACATGTCTCCGTGTAAATTCAGAAAAAAAAAAGGTACTAATATGTAAGTACTAAATAAAGAAACTAAAACAACTTAAATGGTTTTATATCAAATATCAAACCCATGAGTTGCTTGACGATTCCAAACATATAATGTTTATCAGATTCTTGTGATAAGCATAATTAATTAATTCATATATCCTTTTAGGCTTTTAGAAACAAAGTACGAAATCGACACGAGTTTTGATAATATAGTAAAGTATGGTGAACTAGCATTTTGATCTTTAAAACTGTGTAACGTTATTATATTAGTACTTAAAATTGACTATTGAAAGTTTAACTTCCTTTCCGAAGTCAAGAGTTTGAAACCATTCACCTTAGGCTCGAGTTTCATATTATCACTGATCCTCCACGTTATTATGAATACGTTGGCTGCTGGTGCCTCATAAGTACAACAACCAATACCATTCCATTCACCTTCACATATATGTTTTCTCGGAGGAACCAAAATAATGGCAATATAAAAGAGCAACTCAAGTTCAACATTGAACCCTAATATGTTTTCTCCTTCAAAGTTTCATAATAACATATTTATTGTTGTGATAATAATTAACTTTCACATATTTGATCTTGACAATGTCATGTTTATGAGCTTCAACACCATGTTTGATAATATTCATAAAATACAACACAACCGTGAAAATGTGTCGTAAAAAAAATTAGTAGTAAATAAACGTTGAGATTTATCTTTTAATTCACTCATTTAAGTCATTAAGATGTGTATGAATATAATTTGAAGTATGATTTTATGCTTTCAAGATAATCAAAGGCACATCTTATGGCTTGCATTTAGTTACACCTATTTTAAAAGTTTAAATGGTGGATTTGGTGTGCAAATTGTGGAGGTAATAGTAAAGATGAACGGCAAATTACGTATGTAAGAGGAAGATAAAGAGTGAAAGCTAGCGAGAAGATGACGACGTTTATTTTAATAATTTACATGTAAAATGTGATTTAACTGATAATTCAAAAGCATTTTCAGATTAAAATGACAATATTAATTATGTTAGAGGACCATAATGATTGTAAATGATTAAGTTGAAAATGATACATGTTGTGATGTCATAAGTCCAAATAATAAAAATCAACTTTTATTTTAGTCCAATTGGCTAAACCGTTACATGTATGTTTTTATGTGTACATATATCTTCAATGGTCACATATGTAAATATATAACATGACCATGTAGGCACAATTGTTTTAACTTTGATAGAAGTATTTTACAGTTAGACCAGTGTGAGTGACATATTAAATTTTAGGATTTTTTTTAATTTTATTATTTTTAGAGAATAATGTGTTAACAATATATATGCACTTTTTTTTGAAAGGCAACGAAATAAACTTTTAGGGAATAAAATAATGATATTATAGTATCTATTTTCATATCTAAGTTTTTAAAATAATTACTCCCTCCTATCCTATTTTATATTTATAAAAAAATCGGAGGTAATTAATATTACTTTTTTTTATACGTATATATCCACACGTGTAACAATTATTGTGGATTTTGTTATCATATATATACCTAACATTAACATTCCTTGGTCAACTTCGGACGATGAATTTAAATCCTTTTAAAATATGGATAAACTTTTACCACGCAATTAAACCTACTCGTTAATCGAACTTGACCACGTAATTGAACTTGTTCAACTGGCAACAGATAATTACGAGATTTTTCCAATAAGAACGATTATCAAAGAAATTGAACTTATATAAATAAAAAATGAAAATCAGATACAATAACTACATTATTTCACTACATGATATCAGATATCAGATAATTATAACATTCAAATCTTATCTTCTGAAAAAATGTTGGAAAAACATATTCCATAGGCGACCATAGCATAATCATAGATTAGGCTTAGGCAATGGGCATTCAAAAAGGATAAAGAAGGGATTAGAGAAGAAAAGATCTTGTATACACATTATGTATTATATCATGCATCCATAATGGAAAAGATAAAATATAAACTCACAAACAGTTATGCGAAGAAGTTTATTTTTAAGTATTTTGACAGTAACTAGTATTTTATGTGATAAATATTTATTTTTAATAATTAAAATTCATAACAGATATTTTTAAATATATAATTTGTATCTGAATTTATAATGAATAACTTAAATTTTAAAAATGTTTAACTTAGCCTAAAACTTTATTTAAAACCTTATTTTGAAGTAAAATATTTTAAATAAGCCTATAAAAACATCTCTAAATAGATTGATTAGTCTAAAATTACATATAGGTCAATAGACTTATGTCTTTAAATAAATAAAAATTTCCAAATTAAAAAAAATACATTAAACATTTTTTTATGTATCCTTGAACATTTTTTAAGGTGTGCACACTAAACATTTAATAGAATTCAAATATTTTATCATCATCGTCGTAATAGAATTTATAATTATTTGATTAAGTCATTTTTTTAGCTTACAAAAAATTAAACCTAAAATCTAATCATTTTGAAAATATCTCATCTTATTTAATAAATAAATTTATCCTAACTTATACCGAACCTAGACTAGACTATAAGCACCGATGAACTGCCAAACGTAAAATGTATGGTCGGTCAAGCATAAGACAAGAAAGGCTTAAGGCTGCTTTAGATCACAAAAATTAGGGGCGTAAAAATGACGTCCCAGAATTTATTAATTACTAACATATTCTCACTTAAAAAATGAAAAAAATATATTAATAAGTACATAACACGAGTAATGTTTAGTGTATATATAAATATATTTTGATAAATATTATCATATTTGGACCAATTATTGACTTGATCACAATATTAAATCATTTGATTAAAAGTCACTTCCATGAGTTAGTTAATATGTATGATATGGTCCATAATAAAAAAAATTTAAATAATTTCATAACATATAAACTGAAGATTTAGAATTTAATAAAATTTAACATATTTAGAAAACATATAAACTTAAGATTTAGAATTTAATAAAATTTAATATATTTAGAAATATAATTATGAATTTGTTTAAGATATTGAGCATGTAATATATTTTTTCTGAATTCAATATATTAAGTTAGAATTTAATTGTTGCATGATGATAAATATAATTTA
The DNA here is from genome assembly GCF_000004515.6 of Glycine max. Classification (NCBI taxonomy): domain Eukaryota; kingdom Viridiplantae; phylum Streptophyta; class Magnoliopsida; order Fabales; family Fabaceae; genus Glycine; species Glycine max. The sequence continues at coordinate 5,341,562 of NC_038243.2, read as the reverse complement.
ATACACACAAATTAATAAAAAAATTTAAAAAAGATAACAACTTCACCTTTTAAAATTCCAGTATGTAGTTATACTTGGTAAAAAAAAATATAAGAAAATCTATAAGTAACATAAATGTAAGCTATAAATTTAATTTTTTAATATGAGTAATATTGTTTATTATAAAAATAAAATAAAATGCATGACCCATTAAGTAAATTATGTGATGAGTCATTGATTTGAAGTCAAATTAGACCTAATTGGACCGGATTACACACATAATTAATCCAATAGATGACTCGAATTAATTGAATGCTCAATTCCTACACTATTAGATCAATCCGAACCAAGTTTAATAATTATGATATTAGTAATATAAGAATATTTTATATATTATTTATCCTAAAATAAGTGTTGCATGTAATAATTTCTTAATGTAACATCAATTATTTTTTTAACTAATACTCCTAATAAGTGTCAATTTATCTCTTCTAATACAATATTAATAATAAAATTAATTTTATAAAATTATCACTTTTATTTATTTATTAATTTTTCTTGATATAAATAAAATAATCTTATATGACACTAATTTTTCGGCTGAAGGAATACTACCATATAATCCAAACTTATAATATGTTTATTAAATTTTATAATAACCTCCTTAAAGATTATATACATGATGTATTTTAATTAGTTGATAGTGATACTATAAAATCTTTTACACAAATAATACATGTGTTATTGAATTCTTATTTTATTGTTTATATTGTCTATCTTTTAATACATTTCTTAATCCTAAAATATATGTTTTATATTTAGCATTTTAAACGTTGAGCCAACTAAAGTTAACAAGTTATCCATTATTGACCATTAAAAATGTTAATTGTCAGTTATACATACAATTTACCAAACTTGTTTAACAATTTATGTTATTAGCATGAATAAGTTTTTAATTGGAATTAATAAAATATTATTCAAGATCAGTAACATATTAATATAAATAAATAAGTTAATTTTTTTATCAACTAAGAACTAGATATTAAATAAAATCAATTATAATAATTTAGTAAAAAAATTACATCTTAAAATACTTAAAAAATGCATTTTAAATAAAATTAAAATACTTTTATTGAATTAACCCAAATCCTTGTCCTAAAATTTACCTTTACTATATATAAGATTTAAGTTGGGTGAACCCTACAATAATTTAAGTGTACATTTCAAAATTGGGTGAATCACGTTGAAAAATCATGATAATTATAAAGCTATCCTCTAGTGTGAAGAAAAATCATGGTGAGACATTATATTTTTTGAGTCCTCACTCAACAATCCAAACACTCATAGGAAAGTAATAAGTCTAAAAAAAGAATATCTCTATAAAGTACGTTTAGATTTCTTAACGTGCCGCGTTAGAAGAGTGAAAGATCAAACAACTGTTCGTGGATTCCAAAAGACTCATTAAATTTAGTTTAATCAGATTGTCAACTTCATACACCATGTTTTACCGTTTACAATCATAATTAGACTTTTTTCCTTAAAATCCAGAATCAATTTTATATGCGATATTTATTATACATAATTTTTTAATTGAAGATAAACTTAAAGTACACTTAAATAACTACTGAAAATTCTTTCCTTTCTAAAACCATTCCGCCATTGTTAAAAAAACTAGTCAGTTTGTATTTGCAAAATATTAACAATATTGTTGCATTTTTTGTTGTTTTTCAGTACAATATAGTTAGATCGGCATTCGTTTAAATTAATCAATTTTATACGATATTATTGACATGATTATATCTCTTAAATATGTAGTCAAGTGTTTAATCTTAATATGTGCATATAAAAAAGGATTTAATGAAAAAAGTCACTCCTTGAACAAATATATTTTTATTTACACCGAAGATATTTGTGAAATGATAATCAGAGACTAATATTTTTCAATCCCAAACATCATCAAAGTTAGTTTTGCCAATTCCAATAAAATCTTTTTTTAAAATAAAATTAAACTTATAAATCATATTTAAAAAATCCAATTATCTATAATTATAATATTTTTTTTATATCAAATATCAACTACATCAATAAAATTTGTTAATCTAAAAAGAATATGCTAAGAAATTAGTCTCTATCATTTGATTTAAAAAAAATTAAAATTAACATTTTCTTAAGAGAATGATAATTATATAACATTGATAATTATTATTGGTGTGAATTAAGATATTTATTGACTTTAAAATTAATGATTAATCTTTTGATATATTGAGATTTATTTTAGATTAACTTTTCTCACATAATCTTTTATTATTGGATAAATTATACAATAAATTTAAGATAACATGGTCAATAATATTGAAATTATAAGATATTAAAGTATAAATAACTTTTTTACTCAAATAATATTAAGTATATATATATATATATATATATATAATCCATTGATCACTAATCCAATAACTTCATCTTATTCACAACTCTATTCCGAATTAAAAAAAATTGTCAGAAAGACCACGTAAGCCCACATGATGGATAAAGAAGGGTGGACCCCCTAACAGAGATCCACGTGTACGGAAACGATGATGCTGGAATAAATTAATGGCCAGCTCAAAAACCACCACACTCGCCCAACCCACCGTATATACGGCGTACGCATACGCCAGCTCCTACGTACGACACGTGTATAGTGACGTGGAAACTGCCCCCCTCTCTCTCCTCCTCCTCCTCTTCCTTTTTCAGCACCCCTTCCTTCTCTCTCTGAAACCCAAGCAACCTCTTTCCCTCGTTTTTTAAGAGAGAGAAAGTAGAGAGAGAGAGAAACACAACTGCTTTGCCAAACCTTAATTTCAGGGCACTTCCAAGCTAACAGGACCAGTTGTTGTTCCCTTTTTGTGTTGTTTGATTCAGCGATTTCTGGTTTTCGTTTTTTTTCTTTCTTTGTTACAAGGAGAGTTCGATGTCTTTAAGGTACGTGGAATTTCGGTGCTTTGTTGATTCAACCGCAGAAAGATTTGATTTTGTGTTTTGGGTTCATCGAAGTTTGAAGTTTTATGATTAAGGGGAAAAACATGGTAGAAATTTATGGCAACAACGAAAACCGAAGCATAGTGTAATTTTCTTTTTTAAAGTTTCAGTTATATATATATATATATATATATATATATATATATTTAAATATTGGATGGTGCTATATGTTAGTTAATGGAACAAAGGTATTAGAGTTGGGAGTGCCATGGATCTCGTGTTGTATGTGTTAAAATATTTGAATTTCCGTGCTTTCTGAGTTTTGATTCTATGCTTTTTACGCTTATTTGCTATTATTTTATTTTTTGTAAATTTAGTTTTCCCATATGAAAAAAAATAAGAAGGGAGTAAGAGAAGGTGGTATTTTGGATCAGGGGTAAAGCTTGTAAATTGTAGACTATGGAGGTTCAGGTAGCAAACTTAAGAGTCTCAATAGTCCTCTCTCACCATGAGAGTGGAAAATAATTTTTGATTTGAAGGGCTTTTATGTCATTATGTTCTCGTGTTGTCCTGTTGGGTTTGATTTGTAGTGTTATGCGTTGTTAGTTTGTGTTCATCGCTTTCTAATTGTGGGGTAGCAAAAAGACATAGTTGACCCTCTTCTATTCTGTCATTGAATGACTATTCGTTTCGTTGCACGTGGTAGAAAAGTGTAATATTCATATGATGCCATCTCTATAATTATACTAATGTCAAACTTCAAAGGTTAATTTTGTGTAATAATATGTTGTCTGAATGCTAACTAATCATTATTAATGGAGTAAACCAAATTTCTCACTGTTATACTGTTGCTAGAAGCCTAGACCCTCTTTCACACCTTTGATGTATCATGTATTGCTGTATTTCATTCTTGCATCCAAGTCTAATGTTTTGCTTATGAACGTTGGAATTTTCAAGAGTGAGAGATTATGTTGTAGACTTTGAATTGTATAAACCCTGGTTTATGATATTTTGGTCTTCTTAGCAACATTTTCTTGCTGGCAAGTGACAACATATAGCTTCTTTGAATGCAGTTGAATAACTTGTTGGGACATATTTGACTCGGTGCTTTTCTTTTGGTGCTTGCCTCATGGGAAACAGTGAGGATGAGAAATCTGTTAAGACTGGAAGCCCTTCTTCTTCACCTGCAACAACTGTAAGATGAGAATTGTTTATGCATGTTTAAGGAAACATTTTATAAAGTCTGTGCCTAAATACTATTATTTCTTATCAACAGGATCAGACCAACCAACCTAATATTCATGTCTATCCTGATTGGGCTGCCATGCAGGTTACCTACCTCTTGTCTTCATATCCTCTGTACCTTATTGACTCAAGTCTTTATGTCTTAGTTATCGATATAATGTAAATAACTACTCTAAAAATTAGTAGTTTAAATAGTACTATGCTCACTTAGTTCATGTATTTCTATCTTTATCTGATGAAACCTATTATTTTATTCCCTCTTGCGAATTGCCAACCTTTTTTGCTGTATATTAGTATTATGGGCCAAGAGTCAACATTCCACCATACTTCAACTCAGCTGTGGCTTCAGGTCATGCTCCACACCCATACATGTGGGGACCACCACAGGTAGTGCCCCAAAGAAACATTTCTTTCGTTTTACCATTACCATTTCTGTGGGTTTTTTATTTTTATTTTTTTATTTTTATGTTTCTGGTATACATCTTAGATGGCAGGGATGAATAATTTGGCAACTTATTTTTCTTCCAGCCTATGATGCCACCTTATGGGCCACCTTATGCAGCATTTTATTCGCATGGAGGGGTTTATACTCACCCTGCAGTTGCTATTGTAAGTCTACTTTGTGTGTGTGTGTGTATTTGTAATAATTTATGTTTATTATTTTTCGGTCCATGAATTTAGTTGATTACAAGTGTACTTTAATTTACACATCTGGACTTTAATGTTAGGAATATATTGAGATGTGATTCCTTTTTTTTCCTTGGTATTTTGAGAGTTATTCCTATGTGGGTGCATTTCAGCTGTTATTAACGTCTTGATTCTTTCATTCTTTGATATTCTTAATGTAAAAAACCTTTGTGATTGGAAATTTTCCCGTGTACTCATTAATTGTATTGGTAAAATATAGGGGCCACACTTACATGGTCAAGGAGTTTCATCTTCACCTGCTGTAAGTTTTTTTATTTTCTCTTAAATGTCTTCTCAGTTCCTAATCTTCTGGTTAATTCCCTTAGTACTATCATTATGATGTATTTGACTTAGCAAAATGATGCAGGTTGGGACTCATTCAAGCATAGAATCACCAACCAAATTATCTGGAAATACTGATCAGGGTTTAATGAAGAAATCAAAAGGGTTTGATGGGCTTGCAATGTCAATAGGCAATTGCAATGCTGAGAGTGCTGAGCATGGAGCTGAGAACAGGCAGTCACAGAGGTTTGTTGATCTATTTTCTTTCTATATGATTATTATCAGAATGAACTCTACTTCCCTCTTCCCCAATATAGAACATTGGTCCATGAGTTATTCTAGTAGGTTGATATGAATAACTGAAAATTTATATTCATATGAACAGTGTGGATACTGAGGGTTACAGCGACGGAAGTGATGGCAACACTGCAGGGGTGAGAACTTTCTCACCATTAACATTTTGCTGTTGTTTGTGTGCCCTAGCAATCTATTTTATTTAAAATGATATGACAAATCGAAGCACTAAATTATGTTATTTGCTAATTTTATGCTCAGGCTAATCAAACAAAAAGGAAAAGATGCCGAGAGGGAACACTGACCACTGGTATGACTCTTATTCACTGTTGCATCTTGACGAACAAAAGAGTTGTGTTGGATTAGAATTATACTTTTGGTGTTATCACTGTGCAATGATGTCAACTAGATCATTGAGTATGGTACTATGGTCTTGATAAGTTGATATTATCCTATTACTTATGCACAGTTAATGAAGTTACCCGAGTTTTAACCTTCTGTTTAGTTGGACAAATTTGATACTTGGATGGGCTTTTTACCTGGTTTTCATACTTAATACAGTCAAGCTTTTGGTGTCCTTTGTATGCAATTATCAAGAAAATGACATACTTGCATGCAGAATGTGATATTTAAGTATCTTAAGCTATTAATTTAGGAATTTAAGTTGTCAACATAATATGTGTTTTGAGGGTTTATATATCATACCACTCTGTACAAGCAGATGGAGAAGGGAAAACTGAGCTACAAAATGGTCCGGCTTCCAAAGAGACTTCATCTTCCAAAAAGATTGTGTCAGCTACTCCAGCTAGTGTTGCCGGAACATTAGTTGGACCTGTAGTTTCTTCAGTTATGGCCACAACACTGGAACTGAGGAACCCTTCGACTGTTGATTCTAAGGCAAATTCCACAAGTGCCCCACAACCTTGTGCAATTGTGCCTAATGAAACTTGCTTACAGGTATGATGGTCAGATAATGATTTGTTCTAATGTTTCAGATCATGTCTAGTACATTAGAGATGCTTGTTAAACACATTAGAACAATTATGCAATACCGTCCATCTTTTACTGACAGTAAATTAATTCCTGTGTCTAGTACATTAAAGATGCTTGTGAAAAACATTAGAACAATTATGCAATACCATCCATCTTTTACTGACAGTAAATTAATTCCTGTGCGTATGTTTTAATTCCTTAGAATGAGCGTGAGCTGAAACGGGAGAGGAGAAAACAATCTAACCGTGAATCTGCTAGAAGGTCCAGGCTGAGGAAGCAGGTATAAAATTATTTTGTTGACTTACAAACCTTCCATTGTGTATTGTCTGATAAAAGACATAAATTGTTTAGTTTCTTTACTACAATCACATGTTTATTCACTTGTTGCATGTACACGTATATAGCCTCAAAAAATAAAATAAAACAACTAAAAAGGAAAAGGGTTGATCTGACAAGGAAAGTTAATAACTAATATTCGTATTTCCTATGTTTAGGCCGAGACTGAAGAATTGGCACGAAAAGTTGATATGTTAACTGCTGAGAATGTGTCCCTGAAGTCAGAAATAATTCAACTGACTGAAGGTTCTGAGCAGATGAGGATGGAAAATTCTGCATTGAGGGTACTGTTCCCATAATATTCCTTTATACTGACATTTCATAGGTATTCTGTGATATTGAATACTTGATTGTTTTTGATTCAGGAAAAACTGAGAAATACTCAACTGGGACAAAGGGAAGAGATAATTTTGAGTAGCATCGAGAGTAAGAGGGCTGCACCTGTAAGTACAGAAAACTTGTTATCAAGAGTTAATAATTCTAGTTCTAATGACAGAACTACAGAGAATGAGAATGATTTCTGTGAGAACAAACCAAATTCTGGTGCAAAGCTGCATCAACTATTGGATACAAATCCTAGAGCAGATGCTGTGGCAGCTGGTTGAAACCAGTAACTGCACTGGCTGATTATGCAATTTTGGCATATTACAAGCCCAAAATTACAGCTTGGTGCTAACAGTTTTCAGAGGGATGGATCAGCTGAATTTTACAATCTAAATCCATCTATGTAGACCAGAACTAATTCTTTGCTTGTCAGTTTCTTAGGACATAAACTCTGTATTTTACTAGATTTCACACAATTGGATGACAACTTTAAAAGTTTGTAAATCGAAGAGTATTAGGGATTTAGTTTAGACTTTTAAGAGAGGGTTGTCTGCCGCTGTATAATTGGTTATGCATTAACTATATTGGTGTGAACTTTCTAATGGGATCTTAGTCAAGGTATTCTGACTTTTTGTTAGTTTTGGTTTTGTATACTTTAAAGCAATTCCTCATGTTGTGGCTGTGGTTGCCTTTTACCATGTGTTTGTTACCACTTAGTGTGCATTTGGATTGAATTAATTTTAGAAATGTTAATCTGAATGATAAAAAAATTGGTGTTATTATATAAATGTATACAGTAATTTTTTGTTTTTGAGTGTGGAGTTGGTAGCGATGAGGTTTGAACTTCAAACTTCAAGGAAACTACTTAAATCTTCCATTACTGGTTTGATCTTAGTAGTGGGTTTATATATATACAGTTACATACCATTGGGTCAACAACCAATTTTAGGGATAAAGCGCTGTTTATAGTGAAGACTCTATTGTTAGGAATTGAACCCTGGTCTTTAACTGTGAGACACAAGTATGAAACTACTTATTTGACTTGATTAAGTCATAGATTATGATCATCACAAAGGAAATGTATTTTTTTTATAATACATAACTTTTGGAAATTATGATTAAAAGCTATAAATTGTTTCTGCAATTAATTTAAATACAAAATTCATTATAATAAACTCTACAGTTTCTAATTGCATCAGAAAAATTATTTTAAATAATTCAAACGAAATAAAAATCACTTAACATATTTAAACAATTTATTTTATATAGTTTTTAAAAAAAATTAGTCTTATTTGTCATTCATTTATTTTAAGGTGATTTTATTTGAATACACATTGCAGTTTTTATCCTCAACCTTTTTTATTTTTTGACTCATTTTACTTTTTGACAAATTAATTTGACTCATTTTACTTAACTTTTTAAGAAACTTCCAAATTATCATTTTACTCCTAACATAATTACATATTTTATCCTCAATTTCTTTTTCATGACAAATTTTTAAATGATGAAGGATAAAATTTACAAGTCTATTAAAAGTTGGAGGTAAAATATATCAAATTAATTTGTTAGGGGTAAAATTTGTCAAAAATTTAAAAGATAGAAATAAAAAATACAATTAAACAAAATATTATGGTATAAAGGAAAAGCGATTGTAAAGTGATCGGATTAACAAAAAGTACTTACATAGTTCTGGTCGATTAATGATACACACACTAAACTTTCCTAACTTAACAAAAAAGATCACGAACAGAAAATGGAAATTGTTTGGTTCTCAAAAACCAGAATGTCATATCTCGTTTATTGCAAGTTCTACAGTAGACATCCTGCATCCAGATTCCAAAGAAAATTTCATCGCATATTACCCTCTCGCAAGACATCAATCATATTATACAGTCTCTTGTGATCCTTTGTTTCAATCTGCAAACATCAAACAAGTTTCCAATCAAATATTGTCTGCAGCGCGTGGTTAAAGTAGTATGCTTCTCGCTAAACAGAACATCATGGTAGAATAACATCCGTTTGATAATATTATAATTATTATAAACTTGTAAAGCTTGCCATGCAAAACATTGCGGTATGACATTATTTCTGTGGGCTAGAGCTGTTGTATGATCTCCCATTAATGTATTTCTTGTTAAAACAGATTTAACAAAGACACACCAGTTCAGGGTGATGAACAACCCCCAGTAGTTATTATTGTATTTTTTTTAAATGAAGACATCCCTAATCATAGATTAGGGTGGATAATCAGATGATAAGATAGGTAAGTTAAATGGAATTATCAGCACCTTCTTAGCAAGAAACAATACAGCATCAACAGTGCCCTCCGCATATATTGATCTACCACAAACATTATGTTGAAATTCGAATGTAACACTGCAACAATTTGAAAAAAAAAAAAAAACAAATATAATAAAGTTAAATAGTTAGTGTCAAGGAGAAATATGTCAAAACATATAAAAGAATGATAATGAAATGAAAAAGTCAATCCTTACGTGTCATCTGGGGATGTCAAATGATACATATGAAACGCATGACCAGACAGATGCTCCTCTGGGACTCCAACCATTTCAAGTTGTTGCCTGGGATCCCTGATCAATTTTATCTAAAGAAATTCATTGAAAGAAGCAAAGAAAGAAAACCATTAAGAATCTGTAGTTCTAATACGAAGGCCACAATAGTGCTGTGTGTACAAAGAACAATGGCAAGTGGCAACTGGGTGATTACATGAAGTTATGGACGTTACTTTAACCTTAACATCAACAAAACATGAGAACCAATAAAACCGTCTTAGTAAAATTGAGAGTTTAACCTGATCCATATCGAAAGACACCCCCAGTTTGTTGAAGCAAGAAATTACAGCCTTAGCAGTTCCAGATGCATCAACTTTGCTTGCTTGATGGGACTCCAATACCTACAATCTTGGACGAATGCATCAGATTTTAATATTACATTAAACAGAAGCTTAATTAAAAGAAAAGAAGCATTAAAATTGAGAGTTTAAGAGACACAACGAAGGATTAGGAACATGTAACCTAACATTTTTTTATTGAACATTTATATAATTTGCTTTCCAAACAAGATCCCTTGAGAATATCCCAATCACATACTAGTACCAAGTAGCAACGTAGGATATGATATTATGGTATACTACATAGATAAATCTGTTGTAATACTTTTGGCTAGCAACAAGTATGATAGTAACTTCAGCATTACTGTAATTCTTTCCAATTGCAAACAGCAGGACAGTATTCTCTAGAACAAGCATTGCCAGTTCCACTAAATTAGCAGTTTAAGCAAATGATTTACTTGCACCACAGTCATTTCAAGTTTTAAACATTTTAAAACTATTTACATTATCTGTTCATTTGAACCTCTTTCAGTGATTTAGTGAGTTAGTTTCAGTGGGAATAGAATAGAATGAAACACATGGTGGAAAAGGAAGACTCAGTCCCCCCAACCTCAAAAAATAATATTTTTTATTTTATTTTCGCATCAGGCTAATAAGCAGAGACAATTGAAAGGGTGTACTAGGATAACTAACAAAACCCTTCCCAAGCCCCAAAATGTCAATGAAGCAAGAGTTACCTGTAAGGAATACCCAGAGAAGGCTCCAGGAAATTGCTCTGCCATAATTTCCATAGCTGCAAGAAAAGCAACAACCTAAAGGAAAAAAGTATGGCAACATAAGGATGGCAGACTACGGGACTGAAAAAGATGAAATTTTGATATGATATATACCTGCTTTCCCATTTGTGGGGATATCACAGCATAAATGTTTGAATCTAAAACAGTCTTATGCAACAAATCCCTATCTCCACCAGTGGTTCCCATCACGAAGGGCACCCCAACCTTACAGTATAACTCAGCATTGCCTGCATATTAGCATGCATTCATAAATAACTCAATCCTATTGCAATCTGCATAAAACTCTCCTAATCCCCTAATCCTAGATCATAAAATAAAAATTCCAATTTTTCTTGTATCATGAAAATCAAAACACATGTCTGGAATTGCAAATTCATAATGTACACTGGTCAATAAGAAGGCCGTGTACAGCCTACACACTCTATGCAGTCAAATACAATATCCTCAATTCCTATGTTTAAAATGTAAAGACTTGTGTACGAAAAAAAAAGTATAGTTCCATTTTAAGATAAATCACAACACAAAAGACAAAAAAGATGAAGCTTAAGCTTTGGCGTCATTTAGCTCGGTTAAAGTCCAAGTCTTCAGAGATATTTTACATTATCCTTAAGATGAAAAAAGATGAAGTTTAAGCTTTGGCTTCACTCCAATAATAAAATATGCTTCAAATACTTACCATTGACTGCATTAGGTATTGTGTAATCCACAACAATCAAATTTGGATACTGATCAAGCACAGATGCAAGAGCACTCTCCCTGTCAGAAGGACCATGCACAAGAAACTCCTTTTCACCAATCTGAAAAGTCTGTCCTGACTCCTCTTCACACCCAAACGACACAGGAACAACATTCAGTCCAGCAGCTTCCGCCGCATTAATCACGGCCTTTCCCATTTTTCCAGTACATGCATTAACCTAAACAAAACAAAACTATTTAAACTAATTTCACTGTGTTTTGAAACAAAGACACTGCAACCAACAAGTAAACATACATGTCAGATATACAAATAATTATGACTCAGATTCATAAAATTATTTACTGCAAGTTTGTTTTATAATGAAATATCAGTAATTTAACGAAGCAATGCAAGATTAACTCATCATGGTGAATTACCATTATTGGAAGACCAGTGTTTTTGGACGAAAGTGCAGATTTTTCGAGAGAAGTTTGAGCCGGTGTGGCTGCCATTGACACTACGGGGAACGAACGCGATCTCCTCTTCTGCGAAATTGGAACACTGTTTCCTGCACTTGCGCCATTGGAGAAGCATGCGAGGTGATTGTGGTGTCTGCGGAACACATTGAGCTGGGTTTTCAGAAGGGATGTTGCCATCGAAGACGGTGAGTGAGGGAGTGAGCTCAATTTGGGGGTTTAGGGTTTCAGCGTTTTGCTGCGTTCTGCGAACCGTTTCAGGATAGGTTTTACAGAGTCTTTCTCTTTCGTTTCGTCCGCCATTGTTGAGGGAAGTGAATGATGAGTAAGGTTTTGGGCCTGACTTGGCCCAATTCATGAAACCATCGTCGTGGCCATTTCAGTGGGCTCAGCCCGTTATGATTTCAGCCTTTCAGGCCCTTAGTACGCGGGACCAAGAGTTTTTTTTCTTCTTTGAATTCATCCAACTAGAATACAAAACTTACGTTTTTTTTAAGTCCTAAAAAACATTAAAGAGATCTTTATCTCTTTTAATAAATCAATTATTTGGTCTTATATTCATTTATATGAAAAAAACCAAAATTTCATTCTGCATATATCCTTATTAATACAGCCTAATCTTAGTTAAAATACCGTGTTTGTTAAGTTTCAGTCAATAAAATTAAGTTGTAGTCTTTATATACTCTTGTAAGGACATATACGTTTTTCATATTCAATTTTTGTTTATAATTATTGTTAACGTGTCACATTGTCCACCAGTTAGTGGAAATTTGAAAATCCGTTGAAGAATCAGTACATGGAATTTTAATGAATTTAAAAGAATTGGTATGAGAAGTAATATGTATGAAATTTCGGATGCCTTTATTTGTTTCAAAATGTAACCGTGAAAAATTACTCCTGAGACAAAATAATGTTGACAAAAGTATCATGACTCAATTTTTTCTTTTATTTTGTTTTCATTCGTTAAATCTATATTGGGATGTGTACTCTAATATTTTTAACTGCAAACTATATATATATTAAGCCATTGGTCCAACATGTCTTTTTCTAAACCACGGTTATAATTTTGTGAAAAAAATAATAATTAAAGAATAAAATTTCAGTGGTTATTAGTTCATAAATTTTTCGTACTAATAAATGATGACGATGATAATAATAAAAAAAAAAACTATTCAAGATTGTCTGATTAAACCATGAGATGGATCCTTTTATTTGTTTATCATTTATTCGAAATTCAAGTCAATCCCGTAAAAACACAACCACTTTTGTTTGTTTTTTTCGGGTGTCTTAAAAGCTACCACATTCTTTTATTTTGGGTACAAAAGGTGGACTTAGGAGACAAGCAACACACAGAGAGATAAAAAAAGGGTAGATAGTGATCAAATTTCACAAGTGAAGGTAGTTGAATTCAAGGAACGTGTGTAACTAATCTTCCACTCCCCAAATCAGAGAATGAAGGATCTCCACCATGACAATTCTTATTGTTGATCATCACGATGTCACAAGCTGACATCTCTTACTCGTAATTCTCCCTTTTCTTCTTATTTTCTACCATCAATTCATACCCACTTGATCATATATTCTCCTGTGCAAATGTTGTGTATGGTGGTGTCCGAAATTTGTAATTTTTTTTTCTGGGTTTTGATTCTTCTTGTCTTTTTCGTTGGTCTCTGTTGCCTGATTGTGAAATTTTGTATATGTAAATGTTATGTTTGTGTCTATGTTCACGTATGTTAGATTTTCTGATCCGTTGTCAACAAATGTGAATGTTTTATCTGAATTTCGTGTTGTTGGCTTGGTAAGTAGTGCATACGCTTTGGGTCTTTTATTATCATCTGCTTGTGGATTTACTACGAGATAGCGAGTGAGGTGATTTTGGTTTTATACGACATGGTGCTCGCTTATTGAGGTGCTTCATAACTGCCTGGTGTTGCTGGTGCTGTTAAAGTGATATTATGTTGTGTATGGTTACACTGCACTAGTCTTGTTAGTGTGAGCATAGTTGGGACATGAAGCTTATTTGTTTATCTTCTCTTTTCTGTTTTTTTTTTTATCTTGTGTGAATGCTTGTTTTCCTAGTCCCTATTTCATGTTATGGATCTGAAGCTTTGACAATCAAAATCTTGCAATTTATGGGTTGAAGAATTCATTCTTGGCATGCAAAGATTGGGTTTCAGAAGGCAAAGGGTGGACAAATTTGTACTCTAGCACATGATGATAGGGGGAAATAGTTTTACGGTCTAAGTACTTAATCTTGGTGAAAAAGGGATGTACCCTGCAGAATAAGAAATGGAAAATTACGAGTGATGAGAAAAACCTGATAATTACGAAGGGAAATTGAGGGCAACTGATAGTGAATTAGAAAATATACTATAGAGATTTTGCATTGGTTCCTTTTTACTTAAATTTTCAGTCATAAGTTAATGCATATCGACGAACTGGTACCTCATCATAATGTATGAACTCAATAACTGAATGATTTACCAGGAAATGCTTATGGTTTGCTCTTTAAACTCTTTAAGGCATACTTAATTGGAGTGACACTGCTCAATTTCTTGGGAAGGAATCATTTTCTTATTTATGAAGCAGTAGAAAGGTAGATGTTTCTAATTGTAGGAGGGTCATAGGCTGGTTTTGTAATTAGTTTGATGCTAGAAATAGACAACCTCACTGCCACCAAATGACTAGTTGGAGATGATGACGACAATGTGTTGTTTTAGTAGACAAGATGACCTAATTAAGCATTATATGGTAATGTTTTGTCTCACATTTTCTGTTATTGAAATAATGTACAATTGGTTTTGCAAAGCCGCAAGTTTATGGAATGAAAAAAAAGAAAACTGTGTTGACAATCTATTATGTATAGAGCATAACTCAACGTGCTGAATTTTTCTCAGAACGGTGCTCTTTCAATATTATACACACACACACATTGTAAAGTGCTTGGCAATTTTGGATGCTTTATTCTATAATTTGTATCAGATGTGTTTTGAAAGTTTGATGTTGACTGCAGTTGTGGTTCTTGTGGATACCCCCTGAACTTGACATCATCAAATAGAATCACATCTAACATTGCATCTGAATATCAAAAGTCTGTTAAGAAGGGATCACTCTCTTTTGCTTCAGTTGATCTAAGCCGATTTACGCAGATTGAAGAAATAAACTGTTTTCCTGTATCATGGTTTAATCGTTCTAAGACTAAATTGCTTTGCCGTAAATGTGGGGTTCATATTGGTTATGGTTATGGTGGAGAATCACATGTTCTTTGTGGATTTGAGTCTCCCACTTCATCTACCTCTCAAAGGAAATTCACCATAAAGATTCGTTCATTACAGCCTTCTTCAGAAGAGTCTTGATAAGGTTCACATGGGAGATCTTTCTAGAAATGATTGTACCTCCATCATGCACCTCCCAGATGATTGCCTTGTTATTATTTTCCACGGTTTAGATAGTCGCATTGATCGCGATTCATTTGGCCTGACTTGCCGCCGATGGCTCCATGTTCAAGACTTCAACCGTCAGTCACTGCAATTTGAGTGTTCAAGCACTGCATTACGTCCTTTATCTTCATCCACCAAGGGTTTTGACATTCACACGTTCCATCTCCATAGGTTGCTTAGACGATTTCAACATTTAAAATCTTTATCGCTATCTAATTGCTCAGAGCTGAGTGATTCAGGATTGACCCGTTTGCTAAGCTATGGTTCAAATTTGCAAAAACTTAATCTGGATTGTTGTTTGAAAGTCACTGATTATGGGCTATCACTGGTTGCTTCTGGTTGTCCCTCATTGATGTCAATTAGTCTATACCGGTGCCCCGGTATTACCGATAAAGGGCTAGATACTTTAGCCAGTGCTTGCTTATCTATGAAATATGTAAATCTCTCCTACTGCTCACAAATATCTGACAATGGGTTAAAAGCTATTACACATTGGTGTCGCCAGCTTCAGGCAATTAACATATCACACTGTGAAGGCTTAAGTGGTGTTGGCTTTGAAGGATGTTCAAAAACACTAGCTTATGTCGAGGCTGAGTCCTGTAAGCTTAAGCAAGAAGGGGTCATGGGAATTGTTAGCGGTGGAGGAATAGAGTATCTAGATGTTTCTTGTTTAAGTTGGTCTGTTTTGGGAGATCCCTTGCCTGGAATAGGCTTTGCCTCATGCCTCAAAATCCTTAACTTCCGGCTGTGTAGAACTGTTTCTGATACTTCTATTGTGGCAATCGCCAAGGGATGTCCACTGCTTGAAGAATGGAACTTAGCCTTATGTCATGAGGTGAGGGAACCTGGATGGCGGACAGTGGGGTTATACTGCCGTAACTTGAAGAGACTGCATGTTAACCGTTGCCGCAATCTCTGTGATAATGGCTTGCAGGCTTTGCGGGAAGGGTGCAAAAATCTCTCCATTCTGTACTTGAATGGTTGTGTTCGCTTGACCTCTGTTGCATTAGAGTTATTCAAGTGTCAAAGAGCTAATGTTTGCATAAAGGACATAGAGATAATGTGTATAAAGCCTTACTGGGAATTCAGATGATGCTGGCTGATAAAGATTTATTTATCTAGACTAGAACATCACATATATTCTCTTGAAAGAGAACAATCTGCATTCAGCTGAACTTTAAACGGTTGTTTGCATAGATATTTATTTGTATAAATAATTCAGCATATCTGGTTGTTTTGTGCTGTACATTATTTGGATGCTAAGGATGTAATGATGCCATAAATATTCATTATGCTATGGATGTACCCTTAGGGGTTTCTGGCTCTTAATTTTTATTTATTTGTGTTTGTATTGGCATGATTCCATCCACCAACGCAGAATACTTGCAATTTATATTGGTGCAAAGCTATCAGTTATTGATACCACAATACATCCTGCAACCATTATGGAAATAACATGGCAAAATCGTGAAAAAAATGTAATTTCACACACGGAGTAAATAAAGAGATTATAGATAAAAATTACTTCAAGAGTAAAACATGAAGAGAGAGAGATCAAAAACCAAAAAGTGAGATACAATCAGGAAAAGAAAAGAAGTAAAATAGCATAATGATACACAAATTATTCCTGATTCAACAGTGAAAAAAAATCAAAACAATGATGAACTTGAAAAAATACAAATCAAATTATTGGATTAACGACTTAGCACAAATATGATGACGAGTAAGATAACTTTGGTTGAAAAGCTAACATTTACCTTACTTAGTGTTTTGAAGCATCTCCACCAAGTCCCTCCATGTTTTGAAGGGTCGGATGTATCCAAAATACACTTTGAAAGTTTACATTGTTATGTAATTGAGAAAGGTAAATATTGAAGAGTTACACCAATAAATCATAGAAATTACATAAGTGAACTTAAATCACATTTTAACAAAATAATTTAAGATTAAGATTTATGAGTCTTCTTTTATATGGTGTTCAACTTTCCATTTTTACATTTTGTGAGACTTCACCTTATACTTGTAGTCTAACAATTTTTTCCTCCATGAGCCTTTTTCATGTGATAATATTCCCTCGAGCGGAAATCATTTTCAATCCACGAGTTGCCCTTGGAGCTTAACACACATGTGTGAATCTTTTTCATATTATTACCTCTCCCTTAAGCATAAATCATTTTCAATCTACAAGTATCTAATGGTTACGTTTAAATTCTAACCTGATGTTGTGTAGCCATTGCCTCCATGGATACAAGAAATCCCAAAGTCTAGGATCTATACCTATCATCTTACTTGTCGAAATCAGTTATCAAGTTGAACCATCATAAGTATACATAATATTATATTTTAACCAAAAACTTTTAAACATCTCAGAATCGAAAGTTCTTTGAAAACAAGACTCTATTACAACTGGACTGAAAATAAAGAAATGAAAGAAAGGGAATCAAATGATCGAAGGGTTATGGGAAGGATTATATTAGAGTATCTAAATAAGCTCAGGCATGATGACGATGGAATCTCTCAAGCACGTTGTTTTAACACATAACAATAGTAATAAATAATTTAAACTAAAAACAAGCTGTACACTAACACATGTATAAAGTAAAAAAAATAACTATAAAATAGCGATTATCTTTTTGAATCAAGGCTTGGTAAAAATAATTTAGACAACGTAAGATGTCTTGTTTTATGTAACATTATCTACTAAACGATTTTTTACCATCTACATTTTTTTGTACTATTTTGTATTCTATTTAATTAGCAAAATTAGTGCAATTTATAATGAAAAATAAAATCTTATTATATCAATATGTTTCATTTTAAAAAAACAAATCAATTTTTGTTTATACTAAGATGCATCTTGAGATTCTGAAACAAAATTTAGTTAAAAATATGAATTATATTTAGTTTCACTCAGAGTGCAAATATTTCCTTTTTACACAACCATTGAATAGGAAAATTTCACAATAGGTTAATTTTCTGGTGGATGTCTCCACGGAGAAAGTGTTGCATCGATAATAATGACTTAAATTCTAAATAAACATTTTGTCAAATCAATAAAAATCAAAGTAACTAATAATTTAAAAGTAATTATTCTCTCAAAACATGATCACTGATATCCAAAATTTGATCATCAAAATTAATAGATGAAAATAACTAAAACATATTCGTTAATAGTAATAACAATCTAAGGAGACTCAATTGGGCCAATAAAACCCAAATCCATTCTCACCCGACCCACCAAACAAATCATATAACCAAACCCTAACCCTAATTTGCTCTCAGCCGCGATAGCTATGGGAATAGATCGAGGCGGACAGCAACAGTGAGGGTGCATTTCTTCTGTTCATCGTCTCATTCTTTTTCTTCACAAGTTTGGGTGATCTATACATAAGATATTGATCGAGATGTTGTACAATTGATTGATGATTTTTCATATGCATCCACCCTGAGATATCGTATATATATAATGGAGATGTTGTACCTTTCAATAGTTGACAATTTGTGAACTCTAAGACTTTAATACTATAAATCAAAGTTCAACTTCTCTCTCCTGTTCCTCCTCCAATTCCGTGTCTCCCTCTTTTTTTTCTCCATTGAAGCACTATCCCCAAGCTTCTTATCCAAGGTACTTACTTGGTGGTGAACCTCCTTCTCCATAGCTTATTCTCCTGCATCTCCATAGTGAAAAATCACCATTGAAAGACCTCATTGAAACTCAAAGATCCAATTTACATAAAAATTTTACAAACAAGCTTACATCAAGTTACATCAAACTTAGTCATTATAGGGTGATTTGATTTAACAAGTCCTAATCAATTTTCTTACTTAAATCTTGAAGAGTAATCACAAAAATTTAGATCTGAATGGTGAGTGCCTGTCTTTTGCTCTACATAGTTGGTCACTACACCCAAGATTGACACTACACTGATTGAATATAAAGAGTGTGTAGTTGTGGTTAGTATAAGGGAAGTATGACTCCATAGTTAAAGAGTGAAGCAATTCGGTACAGTAAAAAAAAAGGTGAAATTTTGTTTTCGACTGAACAAAAGGTGAAATTTGTTTAATATAAAAGAACATCATAAAAAGCACATGTGGTGAACAGTAGCTAGCTCACACATTTTCGAAGGATAACTTAAACATGACATTAATTATGACGGTACAAAATGCAATCATGCAATTTGTATATTATTTATGTCTTGGAACCTAAAGATTAGGTCTCACACTATTAATATAAGAATTGGTGCAGACTGTTCTTGACACGTAAGAATTTATGTAGAGAAGTTTAACGAAAATATAAATAAAAAATAGTAATTATATTTTATGTATCTTGAATATTATGTTAAACAATAGCTTAATTTTGTATGAATCTTGTGTAAATCATACGCTATTTTATAATTGCATCTTATTTGTTTGAGCGTTTTCTATTTTAAAATTTTTGCATTTAAATTAAATTATTTTTTATGTAAGTATTAAATTTTGTTAATAAAAAGTTGAAATTATTTTTTGTTATTTTTTATAAGCTTATTTTTTTATTATTTTAACCTAGTTCGTGAAATAATTATTTTATCATTTTATTTAGCAACTTTAGTTTTATGTCATTTTCAAAATAATATATGTTAATTTATTTATTTAACTTTGTTGGTAAATAATTTTGTTTAAGGGTATTCATGTCTTTTTATAAATTTATATATTTTTTTCTTCTCATTTTTTATACAATCAAACAAAGGAAAAGAAAAATCATCTTTTTTTTCATTTTCTCTTATAATGAGCAATAAAAACCTCATTTTTTTATTCTTTCTCTTTTTCTTTTCTTTCATTTTTATATTTTCTTTTGTAAATCAAACAAAGAGTTAAATAATTTCAGCAGAAATAGGGTGCAGCGTGATATCTTTTATCTTAGTTGCGAATTTGATTAAAAATATGAATTATATTTAATTTCACTTCTAGTGTAATTTTTTTATACAACCGTTGAATTAGAAAATTTGACAATAGCATGAATTTTTGAATTTCTATTTGATGTCTCTGCATAGAACAGTATTACAACGACCGCACATATAGATTAAATAGATTAAACCTTAAATGAACATTTTGTCATATCAACAAAAAAGTAAAATACAACTTATAACCCAACTAATAATTCAAGAGTAATTATTCTCTCCACACATGACCAAACCTTATTCTGTGGTATTTACATAAGATTCCTCTTTCTCATTCTTAAGCAAGCCCCGAGAGGGTTTAATTGATCCATGATTTATGTTTTTGTTTTTTGTTTTTTTTTCGTTTGTTTCGAGAGAGATATTCATCAATTTCGATTCTTTTTCGATCGAGATGTATGGATTCATGGGTCTATGTGTCTATATAGATCTTGTTCATGGATTAACCAAAATGTGCAAAAGCTCTATGACAACCAGAACATTTAATAGTTAAAACATAGTAGGGTATTAATAGTAAAACCAAGCTAAAGAGCCCAACATAGTCCAAAACCCAAAACTTATCCGGGCCAATAAAACTCGAAACCTCTTCTGACCCAATCCACCAAACAAACATACTATAAATAAACCCTAACCCTAAATTTGCTCTCACTCCTTCTGGTCACTCTTGGGAGAAGAGGTCGAGTTTCACAGCAGCAATGGTGCGTTTCGGATCCCTCCTCTATCTTCTCTGTAACATGCTTTGTTATTTTGCAGAATCTGAATTTTAGTTATACATTTTTTATTCAAGCTATGTTCCCATGTTTTGCATTCATATGGAATTTGGACGTTAAGTTTTTTAGGTAGTTTTAATGGAAGGAAAGGTTCTCACTTATGGTGGGGTTTTGTTTCTTGCTGTTACTTCCATGAGTGCCCCTTTTAGCTACCCGTTAGGTTTTTTATTTTCTGAGTTTTTATGCGTTTGGTAGCTTCTAATGGATCGGTTTGAAACGAAGGCTTTGCATGCTATGTTGCTATATGGCCTATGCATTTTTTTCTATGGCATGATAAGTATCAACATTGTCTTGGGTTCATATTAAAGGTGTACGTCAAGGCTCAGAAATCAAAAGCCTACTTCAAGAGATATCAAGTCAAGTTCAAGAGAAGAAGAGGTTATCATATTCGCCTATTTTGTTTTGTCATGTTCAATGTTGAATACTCTGTTAGTAACGGTGATTCTGTTACCTGCAGAGGGAAAAACCGATTACCGTGCCAGGATTCGGTTGATTAATCAGGACAAGAACAAATATAACACTCCGAAATACCGATTTGTTGTTCGCTTTGTATCCTTTTGTTTATTGATATCTTAATTAGGTTAATTCAGGCATGGAGCGATGGTTTAGTGAATGGGAATAACGATAATTGATTATTACTGCAATTAAACTTGATTTAGTAAAAATATAGATTGGTTATTGCTAGGTAAAAATGATTTTGCCTCAAAACATAGATTTGACTAGAAGTGATAAAAGTAGCTTCTGTGTCTTTCAGTATAAAACATCAAGTAATAAATCACTATGACTTTTCTTGAAAATCAATTTAACAAAAATAATTTGTTTAAAATCAATGTTGCCAGCATTCTTGCAAATATACATATGTACTTAATATTTGTTTATTATTTTATTTATGCCTTTGGTATGGCATATGAATGATTAAATATGCTTTTCCTGTGAGTGTAAACCTTGACCTATTTACTAGAGCAACAAGGACATTGTTGCACAAATAATATCTGCTAGCATTGCTGGCGATATTGTTCTTGCTGCAGCATATGCACATGAGCTGCCACGATATGGTCTTGAAGTAGGGCTTACAAATTATGCTGCAGGTACTTTGTTCATGAGAAATTCCCTCCACCCACCCCCATCTTTCTCAGTTTTTTATATTTGTTTTTTCTTTTTATCTTTGGTCTTATGTTTTAATATCCGTGTCCAGCTTATTGCACTGGTCTCCTGTTGGCCCGAAGAGTCCTCAAAACACTTGAAATGGATGAGGAGTATGAAGGAAATGTTGAGGTATTTATGAGTCTGCTATGCCTTTTGTGCCCGAGCGAGTGCCTTTCTTTCAGCTGTGTAAGCTAATGAGTTGTATCTTATTTTTTTTCAGGCTACTGGAGAGGATTATTCCGTGGAACCTGCTGAGAGCAGGAGGCCATTCCGTGCTCTCCTTGATGTTGGTCTTATTAGGACTACAACCGGTAACCGTGTGTTTGGTGCCCTTAAGGTAATCTATCATACTGTAATGTTAATCAGTGTGATTTTGTTTTAATGGTTGATCAAATTGAATAATCTGTGATTGTTTACAGGGAGCTCTGGATGGGGGGTTGGATATTCCTCACAGTGACAAGAGGTTTGCTGGGTTTGATAAGGAGAAGAAGGAGCTTGATGCAGAGGTTCATCGGAAATATGTTTTTGGTGGACATGTTGCTGCCTATATGAAGGCACGAGAAAAGATTTTATTTTGTATCAGTCTTCTGTGTTGTTTAATGCAATTTTTCATCTTGTTGTTGACAACCTTATTTTATATTTTCTGCAGATCTTGGCGGAAGATGAACCAGAGAAATACCAGTCACACTTCAGTGAATACATCAAGCGTGGGATAGAAGCTGATGGTATTGAGGCACTGTATAAAAATGTTCATGCTGCCATCCGGGCTGATCCTACTCTCAAGAAATCTGATAAGCAGACCCCGAAGGAGCACAAGAGGTAAAAATGAGTTTTGACTTGAACTAGAATAATAATAGATCCTTGAAATGTATCTATTTTGTCATTTGATTTCCAGCAATGATTTGGACCTGTTGCTGGCATGGCCTTCTTTTCAGCTGTTTATGTGCTATATTGGGTGTGACCATATGTTTTTGTTTGACTTTTAGAAGTTTTGGATTGGTAACGTAGCTTTTGGTATATCTACTGAAAGGAGAATGTTCCTGAGAGTATCTGCCTCTTTCTGCAGGTACAACTTAAAGAAGCTGACATATGAGGAGAGGAAGGCTAAGTTGATTTCACGTGTGGCAGCTCTCAACTCTGCTGCTGATAATGATGA
The DNA here is from genome assembly GCF_000004515.6 of Glycine max. Lineage (NCBI taxonomy): Eukaryota > Viridiplantae > Streptophyta > Magnoliopsida > Fabales > Fabaceae > Glycine > Glycine max. The sequence goes on along the minus strand of NC_038243.2, from coordinate 5,318,215 downwards.
AGATGATGAGTGAAAGTTCATTGCAGATGCCTTCTCATGGCTACACTAGTAGAAACTATCTTATTTGGTATCTACAGAATCATTTTCTTGAAAATTTATTTGCCTGCCTGTTTATTTCTAGGCCCAAAATTTGGATACTTTTTTTGGAGTTGAGTAAGCCTTAATTTTGGTCAATTTCGGGTTAGTTTGAATTTGAAGTTTTACCTTGTTTTTATGGTTCACTACTTTCACTCGAGCAATGTTCGTATAAAATCAGTTTTTGTTAACGTAAGTTGTGATTGTCTGGTTAATGGGTAACTAATCTGCATCGGTCACCGTTATAACTTGGAGTAATTAATTTATAAAGCATTTACCAAAAGAAAAGTTAATTTCTCTAAATGGGTTCTGTGATTGGGGTCATGGTACTGAAATTAATGGTTTAACCAATGAATTACTTGTTGAATCACATGGTACGAATTGGGTTGCGAGGTCCTTTGATCTTGGGAGGTTTTTTCTTAATTTTAATTGATTCTATCATTTTAGAAACTGAAATTGTAGTTTAATTTTCTAAATGAATATTGCGCGTTTCAAAATAGTAACAAATCGTATTTTGAAACTTTTGACAAATGATTCTGTTCGAAAATTTAGTTAAGTTTATTGTAAGCTAGATTACACAAACATTCGTAATATTTTCTCTACGTTAGATATGCGTTTTAGGTGCTACTCCTACAACTAGAAAAGCAAAACTACTTTGTTTTCTCTACTATAAATTTTTTAACGTGTGATCCTAATTTGTGATTGTCTGGTAAGTGGTGATTATTGTACATCGTATAACCTGTTAACTTAGAAAATTTATGCATAGACAGGCAGACACAACCAATTTTATTTTATTTATTTTATTAAATAAAAACAATGTTAGGGGAATGAGTGAAGAAATGCGTATTAAAATGTTGGTATAGTCTATTTTTATAGAAATGTATATGCGCTAATGTTAGGAATAATTTAGTTGATTTTCCCCTTACCTCCTTATGTTAATACACATCTCTACAAGCTAAGACGGGTATGCACGTTAACTACTTGATTGGTTAAGAAATAATTTGATTGTCTACTTTTGAATTCGCCTGAATTCGTATAAAAATTTCGTGTTGATAAACAAAACTGCTAAACGCTTTCCACCATGAGGATTCTTTTATGTTTTGTATTCTATTCCATTAATTAATTAAGCTAGTACACTTTATAGAGAGAAATAGATCTATTTTATCAATGTGTTTCATTAAGAAAAAAAAATATAATAATGTTTTCTTACTGACATCAAGATGGATCATGATATAATGATAAAAAATTAGTTGAAAATTTGAATTTAATTTAGATTCAATATGAATTTACACCATCATTCAATAATAATTCTAGAAAATTCTAGAAAATTTTTTACGGTAAATAATTCTAGAAAATTCTAGAAAATTTTTTACGGTAAATTTGTATTGGATGTTTTTATGTAAAAAAAAAAATTATATCCACAATACATATAGATTAAGACTCCGGCTTGCATCCTTAAATCCTTTATTGATCGTGAGAGTTGGTTTCTTCTATTCATCATTCCTCGTTCTTTCTTTATATTTTTGGTTAGAATTCTTGACATTTTAACAATCTACACAAGGTATTGAGATGCTGAACACATATTTTTTGAAAGAATGAGGGAGGAGTTGATGGATGATTTTTTTTTCTACATCCACACGAGAGACATTGTGTGTATATACAATCCTTTAACAACTTGTGAACTTAACACCTTAGTACTTATAAAGAAGTTACATGCATTGTGAACTTAACACTTTAATACTTGTAAAGAAGTTACATGCAACTTAGGTGTTAGATGGTAGTTTTATTGGCCTATTGGTAATCAATTTCCTTGTTTGAATCTTGATGAGTAATTGGTACAAGGAACCCACAAAATTCAGATCATGATCATGTGAATGGTGAGTGCCTATCTTTTACTCTATACAATTGGTCATTACACCCATGATTGACATTGACATTACATATGAGAGGATGAGTTGCCAATCTTTACACTGTACGTCACTACACACAATATTGGATAGGTTTGAAGATAAAGAGTGTAGTTGTGGTTAGTACAAGGAAAGTGTGACTCCATAATTAAAAAGTGAAGTGACTCAGTACAGTAAGTCATATGGTGGGAAGGTGGAAGGATAACTTGATAACTTAAACTGTTATGTATGATGGTATGATAGTCAATGACATTAATTAGGATGGTACAAAATGCAATCATGCAATTTGTATATTATTTATTTTTTGGCAACTAAAAATTAGGTCTCACACTATTGATATAAGAATTGGTGCACACTGTTCCTGACACGTAAGAATTTATGTAGAGAAGTTTAACGAAAATATAAATAAAGAATAGTAATTATATTTTATGTATCTTGAATATTATGCTTAATTTTGTATGAATCTTGTGTAAATCATACGCTATTTTATAATTGTATCTTATTTGTTTGAGCGTTTTCTATTTTAAATTTTTTGCATTTAAATTAAATTATTTTTTTATAAAAGTATTAATTTTTATGTTAATAAAAAGTTAAAATTATTTTTTGTTATTTTTTATAAGCTTATTTTTTATTATTTTGACCTAGTTCGTGAAATAATTATTTTATCATTTTATTTAGCAACTTTAGTTTTATGTCATTTTCAAAATAGTATATGTTAATTTATTTATTTAACTTTGTTGGTAAATAATTTTATTTAAGGGTATTCATGTCTTTTTCATAAATTTATATTTTTTTCTTCTCATTTTTTATAGAATCAAACAAAGGAAAAGAAAATTCATCTTTTCTTTTCTTTTTTTTCATTTTCTCTTATAATGAACAATAAAAACCTCATTTTTTTTTTATTCTTTCTCTTTTTCAATATGTTTCATTCAGCACAAACAAATCAATACTTTTCATACTAAGACCAAGATGCATCTTGAGATTCTGAAACAAATTTTGATTGAAAATATGAATTATATTTAGTTTCACTTTTAGTGTAATTTTTTTACAGAACCGTTGAATTAGAAAATTTGACAATAGCATTAATTTTTGAACTCATTGGATGTCTCCGCATAGAAAAGTGTCACAAAGAAGGCACATATAGATTAAGGGAGTTATTTGGTACACCCAGCATTTTTGTTGGGTCACTCAGCAAGTTGGATAAAATGACAAAAATACCCTTCACTCTAATGATTGAAATGAAATTTTAAAATATATTTGATTTAATAGTTATAAAAGATATTGAAACCAAAATTAAAAATATGATAAGATTGTTAGTTCACAATAATGATTGAAATCAAATTTAAAAATATATTTGATTTATTAGTTAAAACAAAATATTGAAACCAAAATTTAAAATATGATAAGATTGTTAGTTTAAGGTAATAATTGAAATTAAGGTTTTTTTTCTAAGAACACACACTCTTTCGTGTTTTTTTTTCAATATACATCATTTTGCAAGTTAATTCCTAATGTACACTACTTTGAACTTTGAATTTTGTGTTTTGATTAATGAACGTTATCCTTTGTATATTTTTCTTTTAAAAAAATAAAAACCAAAATTATAAAATTTAATTTAATAAATAATTAATTTTAAAATCAATTAAAAAAATTATATAATATAATATTTATATTTTATAATATTTTAGATTTAAAAACAAACAAAAAGGGTCACGTTCATTTGTTAGTGGTGTTAATCAAAATACAAAGTTCAAAGTAGTGTACATTAGGAATTAAATTGTAAAGTAATGTATATTGAAAAAAAAAAACAAGAAAGAGAATGTATTCACGAAAAAAAATCTTGAACTTAAATTTAAAAATATATTTGATTTTGTAGTTATAAAAATATTGAAACTAAAATTTAATATTTAAAATATGATAAGGTTGTTAGTTTAAGATAATGATTGAAATTAAATTTAAAATTATATTAAATTTGTTAGTTATAAAAAATATGAAAACCAAAATTTAAAATATGATAAGATTATTTTTTTAAGGTAATGATTGAGATATTTATTATAATGATTAAAAATTAAATAAATATGATATTTAATTAAATAATGTATTTAGATGTTTTTATAGCAATTGATAATTAAATAAATTTGATATTTTTTTACATCTGTAAATACTTATTAAACCTATCATTTTTATTTGTAATTTATATATGTAAATATATTAATTATTATATAAAAAATAATCATCACAAAATTTATTATATAAATTTACATATACATTAAATATAAATCAGAAATTTTGGTGTTATATTTAACGACATTATTTATTGATAATATAATGTGTCTATTAGCTGTAATACAAGTTCGATTTCTTCTTGGAGCATTAATTTTAAATTAAATCATAAATTATATTTAAAAATAAAAAATAAAAAAAATCTTATGGGCCACATACATACAGATTAGCAATACATAAAAAAAAAACTCATATAGATCATTAACTCGTAAGAAAAAAAACTCATTCGGATGAATATACGAATTGCTGATCCGTGAAAAAGGGCATTTTCACCCCTAGAAAGTCCCATAGATCAAATTCTAAATGAACATTTTTTCATATCAACAAAAAAAAAAAATGAATAATCAAAGTTAATAAATAAGAATAGCTAAAACATATAAGGGTATTAATAGTAAAACCAAGCTAAATGGCCTAACATAACCCAAAACCCATAAAACTTATTCGGGCCAATAAAACCCAAAACCTCTTCTGACCCAATCCACCAAACAAACATAATATAAATAAATCCTAACCCTAATTTACTCTCACTCCTTTCCGTCACTTTTGGGGAAGAGGTCGAGTTTCACAGCAGCAATGGTGCGTTTCGGATCCCTCTTCTATCGTCTCTGTAGCATACTTTGTTATTTTGCAGAATCTGAATTTTAGTTATCCATTTTTTATTCAAGCTATGTTCCCATGTTTTGCATTCATATAGAATTTGAGCGTTAAGTTTTTTTGGTAGTTTTAATGGAAGGAAAGGTTCTCACTTATGGTGGGGTTTTGTTTCTTGCTGTTACTTCCATGAGTGCCCCTTTTAGCTACCCGTTAGGTTTTTTATTTTCTGAGTTTTTATGCGTTTGGTAGCTTCTAATGGATCGGTTTGAAACGAAGGCTTTGCATGCTATGTTGCTATATGGCCTATGCATTTTTTTCTATGACATGATAAGTATCAACATTGTCTTGGGTTCATATTAAAGGTGTACGTCAAGGCTCAGAAATCAAAAGCCTACTTCAAGAGATATCAAGTCAAGTTCAAGAGAAGAAGAGGTTATCATATTCGCCTATTTTGTTTTGTCATGTTCAATGTTGAATACTCTGTTAGTAACGGTGATTCTGTTACCTGCAGAGGGAAAAACCGATTACCGTGCCAGGATTCGGTTGATTAATCAGGACAAGAACAAATATAACACTCCGAAATACCGATTTGTTGTTCGCTTTGTATCCTTTTGTTTATTGATATCTTAATTAGGTTAATTCAGGCATGGAGCGATGGTTTAGTGAATGGGAATAACGATAATTGATTATTACTGCAATTAAACTTGATTTAGTAAAAATATAGATTGGTTATTGCTAGGTAAAAATGATTTTGCCTCAAAAACATAGATTTGACTTGAAGTGATAAAAGTAGCTTCTGTGTCTTTCAGTATAAAACTTCAAGTAATAAATCACTATGACTTTTCTTGAAAATCAATTTAACAAAAATAATTTTGTTTAAAATCAATGTTGCGAGCATTCTTGCAAATATACATATGTACTTAATATTTGTTTATTATTTTATTTATGCCTTTGGTATGGCATATGAATGATTAAATATGCTTTTCCTGTGAGTGTAAACCTTGACCTATTTACTAGAGCAACAAGGACATTGTTGCACAAATAATATCTGCTAGCATTGCTGGCGATATTGTTCTTGCTGCAGCATATGCACATGAGCTGCCACAATATGGTCTTGAAGTAGGGCTTACAAATTATGCTGCAGGTACTTTGTTCATGAGAAATTCGATCCACCCACCCCCAACTTTCCCAGTTTTTTATATTTGTTTTTTCTTTTTATCTTTGGTCTTATGTTTTAATATTCGTGTCCAGCTTATTGCACTGGTCTCCTGTTGGCCCGAAGAGTCCTCAATACACTTGAAATGGATGAGGAGTATGAAGGAAATGTTGAGGTATTTATGAGTTTGCTATGCTGTTTGTGCCCCAGCGAGTGCCTTTCTTTTGGCTGTGTAAGCTAATGAGTTGTATCTTATTTTTTTTCAGGCTACTGGAGAGGATTATTCCGTGGAACCTGCTGAGAGCAGGAGGCCATTCCGTGCTCTCCTTGATGTTGGTCTTATTAGGACTACAACCGGTAACCGTGTGTTTGGTGCCCTTAAGGTAATCTATCATGCTGTAATGTTAATCAGTGTGATTTTTTTTAATGGTTGATCAAATTGAATAATCTGTGATTGTTTACAGGGAGCTCTGGATGGGGGGTTGGATATTCCTCACAGTGATAAGAGGTTTGCTGGGTTTGATAAGGAAAAGAAGGAGCTTGATGCTGAGGTTCATCGCAAATATGTTTTTGGTGGACATGTTGCTGCCTATATGAAGGCATGCGAGAAGATTTTATTTTGTATCAGTCTTGTGTTGTTTAATGCAATATTTGGATTTTTAGCTAGTTGTTAGACAACCTTATTTTATATTTTCTGCAGATCTTGGCTGAAGATGAACCAGAGAAATACCAGTCACACTTCAGTGAATACATCAAGCGTGGGATAGAAGCTGATGGTATTGAGGCACTGTATAAGAAGGTTCATGCCGCCATTCGTGCTGATCCTACTCTTAAGAAATCTGATAAGCAGCCCCCGAAGGAGCACAAGAGGTAAAAATGAGTTTTGACTTGAACTAGAATAATACTAGATTCTTGATTTCCAGCAGTGATTTTCAGCTATTTATGTGCTATATTGGGCGTGACCGTTTTTGTTTGACTTTTAGAAATTTTGGATTGGTAACTTTTGGTATTTACTGATTGGAGAATGTTCCTGAGAGTATCTGCTCTGCCTCTTTCTGCAGGTACAACTTGAAGAAGCTGACTTATGAGGAGAGGAAGGCTAAGTTGATTGCACGTGTGGCGTCTCTCAACTCTGCTGCTGATAACGATGAAGATGATGAGTGAAAGTTCATTCAAGATTCCGTATCATCGTTGCACAACTAGAAACTATCTTATTTTGCGTCTAGGGAATCATTTTCTTGAAAATTTATTTACATGTACTGTTTATTTTCTAGGTCCGAAATTTTGGATACTATTTTTGAAGTTGGAGTAGCCGTTTTTTTTGTCAGTTTCGTGTTAGCCTGAATTGATGTTTTACCATACTTTGATGACATACGCTTTATTTCTAGCAGGAAGTGTTTTGGTTTTACGAACGGTTGCCCTTTTTTTTTATCGGCAATTAAAAAATATACAGCTATAATTTTTCAGGTTAAATTTTGTCCAGATTTATATAATCTTAAAAAGTTAAATTCAGTTCCTTAATTGATACTTTCACTGTAGTCTTTACATGGCGACATTTTACAATTTTTAAAAATTCACAAATTAGCCACTTCAAATTTTACAATTTTAAGACAAGTAAATCAACCTATAAATAGGAATCAGGATATAAGTTTTTTATGTTGGAACATATCTTTTATAATGTAAGGACTTATATAAAAAGTATTCTTATATATGGCGATTAAAGCATATCAAGTGGTCTACATAAAAAAAAAAATAGCATAGCATCTTAATTAATTTGAAATATTTAATGGCCTTTTAAGATTGTTGTTGTAGCCTTTAGGAGTTAAAGCACTTGTACATGGTGTGTTTTTTTAAAAAAATTGTTGTGTATATCATCTTTAAGATATAATGATAGAAGGGTAGGCTTGATGCATGCTTAATTTTTACTTTTAAGTTAAAATAATTGTTACAAGGCTAATGAGTTTAATTCTTATGCAGCTTATAATAATTTATATTATCATTAAATTATTGAGTTGTTCTTGTCTTTCCTTGGTCTGCGTCAACATGGAGACAATCATTTCCAGAACATGGAGGCGGGATACATCATAAGAAGCTGCCTCTTCAAATTATCTTCTTTGCAAAACTGTAGTCAGATTGTAAGCCGTCAAGTTGTACATTGTTAGACAAGGGCATCTGGATCTTTTGCTTGTTTGTAATATTTTGATCATAATTCTTCTTGTATCGAACCTTCTATCCTCAGTGAGTTAATATAATTATATTTCTCTAAAACAAAAAGCAATTGATAAAAAAATGAATTAAAGCATACCTTATCGGTACAATATTTATTTTAAACATGTGTGCACTTATTCATTTTTGAAATTTATTTTAACATCAATAAACATTAGTCCAATTATTAAGAAATAACTCAGTCCAAAAAGGACGTAGGTTTAATTTCTGTTGTCCATGAAAGGACTTTATCGACGAGTAATTTGTAAATTACACTGTTATGTACATTATCTCTATTTTAATTATTTTAAAAGAATAGAGAGGGGAAAAAGTGAATATGATTCCATTTGGGGGTGGATTTAGAGGGAAATATAAAAGTTTTTTTTTCATAAAAAAAGTTTAAGAGTTAGATAATATTTATAAAAAAAATAAATGATTGGGATATAATTTATAATAATGCACTCCAATATTATTTTATTTTATTTTTCATTTTATAAAATTATCAAGTTAGAAAAATATTAGAACGGAAATTTTACCTTCTCATCTCTTTAAAATTAACAAATTAGCCCAATCAAATTTGTAATATCCTCTCCTATTGCTCCAATACTTCAGAGATGCTCACCCCCTTTGCAAGCTTCGAATGTCTTGATTAATAGCTTCAGTTTTTTTTTTTTTTTAATGATGACAAGGACAAGTTACTTGAACATGACGATGCATGATGAGGTGAACTTGAACAGATATGGGCTAGTGCACCAATCTTTATTTTACTTGTCATGTATGGATAGAAAGCAGTTTGCAAATATTTTTATCAAGGTATTATGTAGAAGCAGGAGTAGATAATGTTTGTAACAATTTTAGACTTGATTAACTATTAAAATATGCTTCAGCTTACGGAAGTGTTGTTAATAATAGTTTGTAATGAAATAGGTTATGTTTTTTTTTTTAATTTGTAGAAATAAAAAATAAGATAAAAAAATTTACAATAACTTAGACATCTTATCCAACAAATTAAACTAGACTCTATTGCCTAAGTTATGAGTTGAGTACTCTAAGAAGTTATTAGTATTATTAGTATAAATACACATAAAGAGCCTAATCAAAGCAAACATTTAATGCCACGAAGGTTCATAAAATAGTCATGCAACCTATTCAAACCACTCACATAAACTAAAACAATTAACGTCTGTGAACAGATGGCCAAGCCGTCCACTACAAGTCTGCAATCAGTTGAACTAAACCAATGTTCTTGCATTTTATAGCTTAATCTTGCAGTGAAAGTAGCAAAATTTTACAAGGTTCATTCATTTCAACAAGATTCTACAATAATGACCTATGCTCAAATTGCTGTTTCATAAATAGATGGTTCGCATCACACTGTTGCCTAACAGTGGTTTAATCAATTCAGAGATCCATCTGGTCAAGATGAATGATCAGGAGCTTTCAAAGTCTCATGAACTGCTGAAAAATCAAGGTCTCCCAACCCCATGCTTCTGGCTTTCTTGAAAGCCTACAAGCAGAATTCAAACTTTAGCACCTTATGAAACCTCTATGACAAGAGTCATTAAACATAGAAGATAAAAAGGTTCCATCATTTTTTTTATATATAGAAACAGATGAAGCATTGAAGCAACATGCAATCAATGAAGATGCTAGCTCAGTTGTAGCTAACAACAAACAGTTTCCTAGAACTTGGTTTGGTAAGTTTAGTAACCGTTTTGGTTGCAGACTTTCAGTACTAAAAAGTGAGTTGCATAGTTTTCAGTTGTTTCTCAGTGGTTGATAAATACTACTTGTTATATGCGTGTGATATCACATGACCATACAGAAGTTAAATTGTGTCTATAACACATAAATCAAACTCAAAAGGGATTAATGTTATGATTTGTTTACTAAAATGGGAATGTTAGGATCCAAACCAACTGACAAGCATTTAAGTGGGGTTACTTATTTAGATACAGACATGTGATTATTCACTGGGATTGCGGTCACGTGAACTAAAAAAGCAGTTTCTGATTGACACAGAAAGAAAATATGAGAAAAACAGTTTTACCTCATTTGCAGCAGCTGCTACTGGCATTGATACAGCATTTTCATCTCCAAGGGCAAGAGCTAATCTCATGTCCTTCTGCTGGTGTTTCAGCGGAAAAGCTGGGGAATAACTGTTTTGGAGCATTGTAGGTCCTTTCAATTTAAACATGCCGTTACTTATGGCACCAAGATCCTGCACACAAAAATTCCCTAATTATGCTTTGAAATGACAATAAAAGGTAGCAATAAGAATCTTAGTGGTCAAAATAACTTACCAGCACATCGAGAAGAGTTCCAGGGTTCAAACCACTTCTTTCAGCTAGTGTGAGTCCCTCAGAGAAAGCATTCATCATACTGTAACAGAGAATAACTGATTTACAGAACTAGACAGAAAATATGGACATGCTACCCATTTTGGCTTGCAAACGAATAAGGAATACTAATACTGCAATCTGGATGAATATTTCTTGCTTACTGATTCATAAAATAATTCCACTCCGAAATAAAAAATTATAGAGCTAAGAAAAGGGGGGAAGAAGATATTACCTGCCCATTATCATGTTAACAACAAGTTTCATTTTTGCACCATTTCCAACCTCACCCAGAAAGAAAGACTTCTTCCCCAGTACATCAAATGCTGGAAGCACTTCATCATACAATGCCTATATATCAAAAGAATCAACCACGGAAATTTAATATACAGAAAGATACACAACGCATATTTATAGTTTTCTATTTTCCTCAAGATGGAGCAGTTCATAACAAGGAATCTGAATATGAGCAGTTATATATACACATACTTGGAATATGAGAAGTGAATATTGTTTTCTGATAATTCAAAGAGTAAAAGAAGGAATAATATTTATACAGCTTTGAACTATGCTAGAATTATGGACATCAAATCAGACCTGATTACTACAAATAAGAAAACCTTGACCAATGAATCCTAATGAAAGAAAAAAATCTAACTAAATCTACAAAAAATAAAATAATGCACATACTTCACATTTTACACATTTCGTAACTGAACACATGATATCAACAAAACCTAACTTCATAACTACACATCCAACTTCAACAGACAATTGACAACCATGACAGTAATGCTTTCTTCATTGATAATATTTTTCTGTCTCTCTCTTGTAGTTTATGGCTAGGCTCAATGGGCTAGAACTCTGATCTCTAGGTGATTCACAAGCTCTATGAAGAGATCATATGATCAAGGACAGAAACATTTATTTTACTAATTCTATCGGGACATTACCAGCAGTCAAATACTCAGCCTTATCTTCATAATCAACTTAGTAAAAGTTAAGTATGACGGTTGTTCCTTAGTCCTTTCACTTCATCTTTCATCGAACGTGTATCAATACTACAGATACATTCTCCCATTAGATGACTGTTTCCAATGGCCACCAGATCACTTCAAATACCAGTGGGAGAGAGAAAATAACCAAAAAACAAAAAAGTTCCAATGTCCTACTCATTTTAAATGGTGAGACCACTTGTTTTATTTCTCACTCTCCATCTAATTGCTGCAATAATTGCGGGGATTCACCCATCACAACAATATTCTTAATTTTAATTGTATATGTTACACAAGAGGAGGAACCTTGGCACTACCTTGTGACCATCTTCATGAGGGGGTAAGACTGCATACATCTTACCCAAGACCCCACCAGGTAGGAACCTCGTGCATTGGGCCACCCTTTATATATGTTACATAAATTAACGAGCATCACATACACTCTCTCAACTTTCCTTCTCCTATTTTCTCTCAGTTTAACACTTTATTTTAAGTTACACTCGTGTCTAACCTAAAGGAAAAAAATGTTTTACCCATTTTGAGGTGATGAATGCATAGATGCTTATTCAAGTGTAACAAATCATCAGCTATACAAATATTTATAACAAATATTAAATGAATGCTTTGCTGTTTAAGAGGACATGATTATCGTTGCTGTTAGAGATGTAATACAAACCATTCATGTGTCTTCACTTAACAATCTGAGCTTTTGGGAGATCTGGCTCTTGATATGGTTGGTATCAAAGCCTTCACAATAATGTATTTTAAAATCGGTTCATGACAATTTTCTTGCAACTTATGTTTTTGGGATAGTTGGCTCATGACAATTACCTTTGCATATGCATTTTAAAGTTGACTAGCAGGACTGTCACAATATTTTCAAGCTTTCTAATGGAAAGTTCTGGCCGCTGTCAGTAGCTAGTCTGGATAGTGATAAACCACTTTTACAGTGATATTTGGTGAGTTTGTGTCATTTGTATGTATTTTCTTGGCAACACTCACATTTGGGTGTTAGTTTTGTCTAGCAGAAGCATAATCGTTCAATTAAGTGAAAAGAGTGAAAATTTACACTAAAGATTTGAAGACTCTGTCACTTGACCATGACCATAGTATATCCAACGCGGTCGTGGTGAGTGGTCATGATAATATGATGACACCCCTTTGTAAATAGCGTCAACCTTCCGAGTTTGTATTCTTAGGAAGCTATAAATGGGGGGGTTTGAAATTTGTAAAGGAACCTTTTGTCATTTTTACAAATTAGAGAGCACTTTTGAGGGGTTTGAGGGTTGTAAAGGGTAGGCAACATCGTGAGAACGGATCATGATCGTTCTTTCTTGTGGTATGTCTATGTTAATTTCTTATAGACTTTCTAGTTTTATTTTGATCGGTTAGTCACCCTATTCCAAGGGTAATGATGTAATTGCCCAATTGTACCCATTTATCTGTTCTTAATATTGTTGGTGTGACACCAACAAGGATGACATTCTCTGTTATTTTTGCCTATTTGGAGGGAAAACGTCTAAATAATGTTGTTTGGGCTCTACAACGATTTCAAGGTCTTTTACTCAGACGTGATGAAATTTCCCACTCTTTTCTTTGTTTTTATTGTTTATTTGGAAATTGATCAATCCTATACTTAATGGAACGTACTGCGATGATCATCTGCATATGTTTGGTAGACTTAGGTAGGGAACGTTTTACACTAAATTGCATAATCAAACTGTTTGGGTAATCTATGATAGATTAATTAATCCTTAATTGATCATACTTGAATTTGATTATATCCTTTGACTTAAATTAATATATATATGATTATTGGAGTATTGATTTAAGACAAAGAATATCATTTGACCTTGATCATAGGCTTTGGTTGACCTTGGGAATCAGTAATCATCAGGGTTGTGATTGGAAAAAAATTGGTACTAGTGAATCATAATTCCTGACCGCATTTAATATCACTTAAATCTCTCTTCTGCAATAGTTTAATGTTTTTTTTAAACCAAAAACCATAAAAATACTTCAATCTTATTTTAAATTATCTCAACTATTTAGTTTAATAATTTTGACTATTTGAGAATATAACTGGTCAGGATTTGATAACCAGACTTTTAGTCCACTATTACTATTGTATATTATGCATGCTATACTCTGAAAACTTCTAGCCATGCAAACATGTCATATAATGGAGAGAAGAGGCATCTGAAGACTTCAACTCCCTCAAATAGTTAAAGGCGCAATAGAGAAGCATACAAGAAAGATGACTGAAAATTAATCCACAATTGTTGAGTAACATTTAGAAATACCTTATCTCCAGCAGCAAGTATTATGAGTTGGCCATCTTCTGCTGGCTTCTTGCTACCCGAAACAGGAGCTTCAAGGAAGTAACCACCTTTTGCTTTGATAGTCTGTGGAAATCAGGTCTGTCAATGACAACTTATCTATCGACTTCTTTCAATTTGAAAGGTTGATTAGGTAAAAGTTTTACCTAATCAGAGAACTTATCTTAAAACGTAAGATGCAAGCACCATCCTATGCACATAGCATGAACAAGCGTACACTACAATGAACCTTTAAGCCATGCATACAACATGGATACAAAGAACTACTGTATATTTATTTAGGCTTAAATATGTCAGAGATTTAGTTACGAAATTCGGGTATATTTCACGGATCTCCAAGCCATTTATTTATTTATTGGGGGTATAAAATTGCAGATATTCTATCATTCTACAGCAAGAATCTGCAAATAATGTAATATATTGAATTCCCATCACATTATGCGATTGGGAAAGTTTAACTTCATATCAAGTATTCCTCATCCAAACAGAAATCCCCAGTACTATAGACTCCCAAGCTAATTTAACATCCTTTATGCAGAAATTTTTAATGGACAAAGTCCAAATAATGACTATAATCACAAACTTATAATTAGATAAAAACTTGTGCTGTATGATAGTGAAAAAAAAGATGTCCCCACAATGTAAATTAAAAACTACATTACATTATCATTTCAATCTAGGGAAAAGAGAGAAGAGGGAGAATTAGAGCAACGTTTCTCAGCTATGAAACACTTAATGATATAGGGGGCTCAGGGATGAAATAAAATACAAAACAAAAATGATTTAAATTTTGCCAGAAAATACCCCGAACAATATGGAAAATGATGTCATGCAATGCAACATTAGCAATTACAGCCTCTGTTTTATTTACAAGTTTCTCTTTAACAACAGGGAGCAATAGCAAAATTTTGGAAAAGTAGCTTAAGACATGACTAGATTTTACACATATCTCAAGCAAAAGAATTCGCAAATAGAGAAAAGAATTAATTTTGAATTTGAATGAAGCGAAAATAAATGGTAACATCAGCCAGGAATACCAACCTCAGATATTTTGGAAGATGTATCAGCATCAACTGTTGACATGTCAATATAACATTTTCCATTAATATGCTCAAGAACACCATCTTTATCAAACACAACCTAGATAATCACCACAAACAGAATTCAAATAAGAGCACGAAAGAAGTCATGTGTCAAAAATAATAATCACAACCACTGACCGATAAAGCAGCCGAAGGATCAGATAACATTGCAATGGTATACTTGCATTTCTTGACTACAGTTGCTGGGGTTTCTCCAACTGAAGCACCATGTTGCACGAGTTCATCACACTACAATTAGACGTTGCAACAAACATTAAGTCAGGACTATCTGAGTGCAGAGCACAATGGCAGAGTATTCAAATTAAAAAAGTTAGTAAGGCAGGCTTATAGTGAGCACTTCATAGTATAGAAATAATGTAAAATTAAGCAATCTCAGTCATTGACGACAAAATCAATAGTTGATATTACGTGTACATGTGATAAAAAAGCATGAATGTGCCATAATATAAACCGTTGATTTTCTCATCAAAAACTGAAATCACTTTACCCTTAATTACTTTAGAGAAGCTAAAAAAAATCCATTCGATAAAGTGTACAATAAAATACACAATTTTGCCATCCCACTAATCTGATATCATCTAAAAATACAAATAATTTTACTAAGCTGCTCTGCCTTACAGAATGACTGGAACAATGGTTCAGCACATAACTTTCTGTATATCTTGAAGTATGACAATGGTACATGAGAAGAAACTATGCTATAGAACCCCGAATTAAAATAACACAAAAATGCACAAAATTATCTTAACCATAACAATCAACCAGTATATTATGGAGAGAAATCATCACAAGGACTCGCACACACACAAACATAATTATAAAAAAAAACCTGAAAATCCAGAAAGCTCAATCAGTGTATAAGCAGAAGAGAATGAGTAGCATATATATAAAGTATAAACCTTGGAGAGGGTTCTGTTCCAAATAGTGACCTTGAAGCCATGGCGTAGCAGATTGATTGCCATAGCCTTACCCATTATCCCCAAACCCAAAAATCCAAACTCCATCTCTCTCACTCTCACTCTCTTCCTTCCGACTTCTCAGGAAAGGCGTTTCCTTTAGCGGCATAACAAAAATATCAGCATCATCAGTGTCATTATATATAAAAAACATTTTTTTTTTTTGTAGTGACTATTGTTTGGTAAGAAAATGACTAAGATAATCTCGTGTTATTATTTTTTTTTTTGTAAATTATGAGAAGGAAAAACTGGTAGTATATATATATTTTTTTATTATTAACCAATTAAAAGTTGAATCTTTCTTTATTCCAAATTTTTTTTTAAAAGTTATGTTGATTTCAAACAAATAGTTGATTCCAAATATAATTAGAAAGAAAAAAATTTCATTATTGATAAAATTATTAGATACTTTTGTACCAATATAAAAAAAATTTAACTAATATTTTTAAAAGTAATGATTACTTATTGTTTTATTTATTTATTGTTTTATGAGTTATTTTAAAAAATGTTGTTAGGTTTAAGTATCATTTACTTTTCATAATTTTTAAAATTATCTCTTATAATTAATAAGTAGATATTTTAGTCTTTAAAAATTTTAATAAAAAATTAATAAGTGAATTTTTTAGTTTTATAAAATTTATATTTTAATTTTTAAAATTTTTCTTGAATTTTTTTAACTCTTAATTAAAAAAATTTAAGACTTTTTAAAAATTAAAATATAAAATTTAAATATTAAAATATTTACTTATTAACTATAAATAGTAAATAAATATGTTTGAAACTTATAGGATTATGATTGGTGGAATCGAATTGAAGGAAGG
This sequence comes from Glycine max, assembly GCF_000004515.6. Lineage (NCBI taxonomy): Eukaryota > Viridiplantae > Streptophyta > Magnoliopsida > Fabales > Fabaceae > Glycine > Glycine max. The sequence goes on along the minus strand of NC_038243.2, from coordinate 5,301,442 downwards.
CAGGCTTCCATGTCACTTCGACCATTTGCTTTTGTACTTCCGGCGAAATGGGAATGCCAGACGGCGTTCATCGTTAGCATTGTTTTATTTCCACTTTTTTTAATAACGTTAGGGTTAGGGATGCAGGGGTTGGGGGTTGGGGGTTGTTTGGGGACTCTCTTAGTCTTAATTAAGTGTAAAAAAGTTAAAAATTATTATTACCAGTTGGCCAATTAATTATCATCAATTACTTACTGAGAAAAAAATTCTAATCCGTGCCTAATTACCAGTTTAAAAAAAGATAATTTTTTTCTGATTAAGAAAATGATACTTTACCTACATTGATGTAAATAATATTGATGATTATGATATTTTTTCTTATATAATGTCATGCTATCAGTATGTATTTTTGTATAACATTTTTTTTTTAGCTTTTTCAAAAACTGAATATCTCCTTATAAAAATAGATTTGATTACAAATAAATAAATACATTTAAATGCACAGGTAAATTTTTTTTGCAATTCCTTAACAAACACTAAAAAAAATATCATGTTTACACTAACACCAATTAGTTTTTTACACGTGTTTCAAAAAATAAAAAAAATATAAGGATCATTAATGATTTTGTTTCTTTTAAATAATTAGCTATAGTTCCTTTTTTAAAATAAATGAAATTGTCAGTAAAAAAAAGGAGATTGATTGGATTTACATCTTTTTAACCTTCCAATTTTTTTGAGATATAAGTTCTGACAATTTTGTGTACTCTCGAATTTCTCTCATGATCAATTTCAATTATAATTAATGATAAAAATATCTTCTTCACAAAATAATCCATAATAATCTTAAATCTTTTTACCTTTTGATGATAATTACAACAAAATTTCTATTGGAGGAGTGGTTAACTGTATTTTTTTTTTGCTAACTTTCATTAGAATTTAAGTGGAATAAAAAATGTATGCTGAAGGTGTTTCAACTGCTTTCATCGATGAAAAGTCTTTTATGGCTCAATTTTCATGCGAACCAACACATGTTAGTCTTATGCAAACTAGTTTGCAAATCATAACTTGTATATTCACCTCTAAGTTAAACAAATTCAGTGACAACATAATAAACAAGCTGAGTAAACAATAGGAACAAATATATATTTTAAACCACAAAACAATTAGAGAAATGATTTGTTTAACAAAATTATATTATATTTTAAAAAGGTTTATTTTCCAAAAACTTGTTCGCAAATAAAAACTCATGCTAAAAAATTTAGAATATTTGTCACATCAAAGGAAGTTATCTACAAAAGAACTAGGTCAATAAAAATTGAGGAATATTTAATCTCAAATTCCTAATTCAAGAAATCATACATCTCTTATATCTCTCTAATCAAAACTCAAAGGGTATTTTTTTTTATCCAACCTCACTTGATTAAGATTAGCTCATTCTTATTTAAGAACTAATTTCACACTTATTAATAAATTATTTAAATTTATTAAATTATGTCAATTTTAATTAAAAAAACATTTTTTTCTAAACTATCATATATTAAAATTTGATATCAAACATGAAGCCCTTATTAAACAACAATGAAACATATTTTGAAGATTTCTTTTATTCATGTAAATTAAAAATAATATTAAAAAATCTATAATAATTTATATAATATGTTCAACAATTAGACTTTTCTAATATATAAAGATGGTCTCAGTTGACCGAAGGAGTAAAATGTAATTGAAATTTGTGTACTGCTAGTTTTTTTTTATCTAGTTTGTTTTACAAATTCCATTATTCCAGTTATAAAATTCAGCAGGGATTTGTAATTTGTAACTAAGCATGATTTCAAATTTTGAGCAGCGCCGCCCCACATTCCTATTTCTTAACGAACGACAACAACATTGGATGGAGTTGAGTTGAAAAACCATTGTATGCTTTTGAGTTTACCATCACCATCACCACTGGTTTCCACCATGTCAGAGAAGAAGAAGAAGAAGAATAGCACGAGAAGGAGCGTTGTTGTTGTTGGGGAGAGCAAAAAGCCACAACCTTTGGTGGAAGTGGAAGACATAGAGGACTCACTTTCCTTCTCCAAAGACGAGACTCACAAACTGAGAGTGGCTCTTTTGGACTGGTACGACCTCAACCGAAGGGACCTTCCTTGGAGAACCACATTCAAACAAGAAGATGAAGAAGTGGAAAGAAGAGCTTATGGGGTGTGGGTCTCGGAGGTTATGCTGCAGCAAACAAGGGTTCAGACTGTTATTGCCTATTACAACCGTTGGATGCAAAAATGGCCCACCATTCACCATCTTGCGCAAGCTTCTCTTGAGGTTTTGTTTCCTTTGCTTGCTTTTCCACTCCTTTTTTCATTCTTCCACATAAAAACTGTTTCTTTTAATGTATATTTTGATGGGCAAATAAGAAAATGCACAACTGTTCTGTGAATATGCTATCAAGTTCCTTTTTTTGGGGGGTGGGGGGAATGAAAATTGACTCAATATTGTTCATACTTTGATGTTGTGATATCAACTTTAGGGCTGATGATTTGTTGCCACGGTTTCATTTTCTGGTTGACAGTTTGTGAGGTTTGGCTAATGCTTTTTAACAAAATCTGACAAAATAAGCATATGGTGGTGGAGATGCCACTGCTTCAGGATGGTTGATCTTTGTTTTTGGTTATTGTTGCTCGGTTTTTTATTGTTGGAGCCAAGGTTTTAGGGCTTTGCATAAGAAGAAAAAGGGAACCTCTGTAACTCTATGTGCTTTGGACTGTAGTATAGATAGCAATAACTGATTGTTTCTTTTGATTTCTTTGTGTGTGTGTGTACTTAAAAGCAGTTGTTTTAATTTGAAGACTAATTGTATCCTCACCAGGTGATTGTTGTCATTTTTGTGCAGGAAGTAAATGAGATGTGGGCAGGTTTGGGCTACTACCGAAGAGCTCGTTTTCTTTTAGAGGTGCTCTGTCATGACAATTGACAACATTGTTTGGCCTCTCCCTCTGTCGCTTGTCTTTTATTAATGACTAATTGGAGAGTGTTTTTGAAATGGTTAATAATGGCGTTAAACCTTCTTCACTATATATTTTCTGCCTTCTTAGTAAAAGCAGCAAAAGACATGGCATTTAATGCATGCATCATAATTCATATAATGGATATTGCCAAACATAGAGTATCTGAAGCTTTTTCATGTCACGATATTCAATGTCCTATTGAGCAACTTTGTTTATGTTAAAAGATCCTCAATCTTGTGTTATGTAATGAATAGTGAGAAGGTAAGTCCTACTTAAAGAAAGTAAAGACAGAGATCAATAAGAGATAATTAAGCTTTACCTTTACCAGTACATGCTACAAGGTTTGAGTTGATCAGATTCATTCCATTGTCAGGGGGCAAAGAAAATTGTTGCCGAAGGAGGCCAAATTCCTAAAGTGGCTTCTATGCTACGAAACATTCCTGGAATTGGAGAGTACACTTCTGGAGCCATTGCTTCTATTGCATTCAAAGAGGTGGGCAGTTTCTGTGTTTTGGTTCCGGAAAAGTAACTATTGGCTTTTGCTCATGCATTAAATTATCAGGTTGTACCTGTTGTTGACGGAAATGTGGTAAGGGTGATTGCTAGACTGAGGGCTATTTCTGCAAATCCAAAAGACTCAGCCACTATTAAGAAATTTTGGTGAGTTTATGTCATCTAGAACAAATTATTCACCACTAAATGGATAAACTTTTTAAAGAAAGAAACTCTGAGTTTCTTATCTGACATGATTTGTCTCTAAATAAATTGCCTTCTTTTAATTGGTGGTGACCAAGGTACATTCATGGGCTGTTAGTTCACCATAATTTTACTGATTTCTTATTGGCACAATCTATTTATTTTAAAATCAAGCTTGTATTTCTTTTCATTTACTTTTTTTTGTGGGTTGCAATGGAGATTAAGGAAATTAGCAGCTCAGTTGGTTGATCCTGTTCGTCCTGGGGACTTCAATCAGGCTCTCATGGAACTTGGGGCAACTGTATGCACCCCTTTGAACCCAAGCTGTTCCTCATGTCCAGCATCAGAATTTTGTCACGCGCTATCAAATGCTAAACATGATAGTACAGTAGCAGTTACAGATTATCCTGTTAAGGGTGTGAAGGTTAAACAAAGATGTGATTTTTCTGCTGTATGTGTTGTTGAGTTAGTTGGAGCTGAAACGTTAAATAAAAACCAGTCTAGCAGCAAGTTTATTCTTGTCAAAAGGCCTGAAGAAGGATTGCTTGCCGGTCTCTGGGAGTTTCCATCTGTCTTACTGGATGGAGAAGCAGTTCCATTAGCTAGAAGAGAAGCAATGGATCGCTTCTTGGAAAAAAATCTCAAAATTGACATCAGAAAGACTTGCAATATAGTTTTGAGGGAAGATATTGGGGAATTTGTTCACATTTTCAGTCACATCCGCCTCAAGTTGTATGTTGAATTGCTAGTGTTACAATTGAAAGGTGCAAGCCTCACTTTCTATATTGGCATTACAACTTGTTATTATGATTAAGTCTTTTTATTTCTCCAGATCACAGTTACTTTACTTACATAGGTTATTCTGGACATTCATAATATGTTATCTATATTAAATAACAAGTAACTAAATTTCATTATCTACTCATTGTAAGTAATGCAAGGACCATGAACATCCAAGGGTATAGCCTATGGATTGATTGATGTGCATGAAAATGAACATAATGATCACATTGTACACATTAAAGGCTACTTCTTTTTGTACTAATGTTAACTTTTTTCTACTGGAAGTAGGAGTAGATGATTTGTTCAAAAGCCCAGACAATAAAACAACTTGGAAGTGTGTTTACAGCAATGCGCTTTCTAGTATGGGACTGACAACCAGTGTAAGAAAGGTAGTATGCTGCACTTAGCGACCTTACACTTAATCCTCTTCACTCTTAACAATTGTAAATACTTAGGACAGTGTATGACTTTTATAAAGCTCTTCTGTGTAAGTAACTGTTTAACAGATTCCTCAATTTTGATGGACAGATGAGACCTTAATCGCTATACTTTTTGGTCTCAAGCTCTTCTGCTTTTGCTGTAATTAAAACTGAAAAAACAGTGTAATAGTTTTCTCGGATTAATAGAGTGGCCTATAGTGAATTCGATCAATCCTTTGCTAATAAGCTTAAAAATAGTTAATTTAGAATTTTTACATTGCATAGCTGATAGCCCTTTCATAGAATTTTCGGGTAAATAGGAGTTCAACTTGGCCGGCATGCAGCATACCCTCACAACAAACAAATTTTGTACACTCTGGAACATCTTTGAAATTACCATGTGAAACGCAATTGATATGCATGACTACTGTCGTGTGTTTGCATTGACTGACCTCTATGATTTAAATCCATTAAAATAGTATGTTACAATGAGTATCTTTACATTAAAAGTTAAAAAACAACGGATCATTCTGTTTATTTTATGCTGTTTGTAACTTGTAAGAGAATTAAATATGCTAAAGATTTAGCTTCTGTACAGTTAAGGATAAAATTCTTGCTTTATACCTTGATACCATAATTTGTTATCTTAAAATTGTCATACTGCTGCAGGTGTACAACATGGTTCAAAACTTCAAGCAGAAAACTCTTCCTTCTAGCCATGTGCCAACCAAAAAGAGAACTAGAACGACCACAAGAAACTAACCTAGAGGATCAGATTTGCTGCATTGTGCTTGCTTATTAATTTGCTGTACTTTAACGAAAAAACAGTGTAATACTTTTCTAGCATTTATTCTTAGTAGATGGCATTGTTAATTGTTTAAGGTATTTTTACCCTTTTAATTTGATATGTATAGCAATGTGATGTGTATGGTTTTGACTCTTGATTATCTTTGCTACACTGTTATGTTTCTGCCTTCTGAGTTTTGTTCTGTTGTTTTTGTTGAATCTTCTGCTTTCTGCTAATTTTAAGTTACCAATTTATCTTAATTTTGTATTGGACTTGGACAGAATTTGTATTACATGCCTTAAACAACGGTCATTTACAGAAGGAGCGTTAATAATAACATTTTGGCTAACCGAGAAAAACATTTTCATTTTTCATTATTTTCACTTATAAATTTATTAATAAAAATATGCTTTAATTCTAAACATTTCACAAATAATTATAATCCAAATGCTTATATGTAATTTTTTTAAAGTAACTTGAACTAAAAGAGATAAGCATTTTAACATGTTTTTCTAATTTTTATTTATTACCAAAGTTCTATTCAACTTCATATTATACATTTTTTTTTAAATTTCAATTTGGTAATCTGTGGTTAAAGTTTAAGTGAAGGATTCTCCACAATACTAAACAAAAATATGGAAGTATTCTAAATTAAGTTGAAAGAAAGTTTGACGTGTACCCAAGATAATATATTATAGGATTTTCCTCGTGATATATATAGCGTAGTTATACTAGTACAGCTAACATTTAATTTACCCCCTCTTTGTATTTTAGTGAAAATACAACACTAGAAAGAGGTGAGAAATTTATCGGAGAAGCGTGTAGAAAAAAATAGTAAGAAAACAACAAGCTGAAGTTGTTTTTGATTTGTCTATAGCAATTTTATTATTATACACGGTTGAAACTCATTCATAAATTCATTGCCACTTGTGGTCACTATTTCTGCCACTCCTAGTTTTGTACTCTAGTGTTCCGAGTTTGTGTATTTTTTTTTTCTTCTTTTCTTAAATAGATAGATAGAAGAAAAGGCTTCAAAACCAGTGGTACATATTATCTCAAGCACCATGTGGATCAGAGGGTTCTTTCATTTTGTTCCTCCCACGCATATTTCTGACCAAAACCATTAACAAATCAGTGACAGAAAAAAAAATGGTTGGTGACTAAACAGAAAAAATAAATAAAAAAAGAACACAATCAAAGCATTAAGAGAGGAATAATGCAAATGGCAATTTTGTTAAGAGGAGGAGCACTTGGAGATTCTAGCTTTCGTTTGTGTTCATTAACATCAACTTCTTCTTTGCATGTCTCCCAAAATGTTGCCATACCCACCTCATCATCATCATCATCATCACTAGTACTACCTTTGGTATGTCTCTCTGATTATTCAGGTTCAACTCAAATAATTTGTACATATTAGTTAATCTAATAAGAAAATTTATGTGGAACATTATTTATTTCTCTTCATTTAATCGTGCTAATCTTTAGTTATAGCTTTCAGTTTTAAGTTTTAGATGAGATGATTCTAATGTAGTGAACTTACACAACTTAAATATTAGGATATTTCAATTATAGCAATATTTTTTGTTTGTTTGTTGAAGTAACCAAATGATAAGTTTCTTCTCAATATTTGTTCTTCTTGATTTGCAGATTGCAAGTAAATTTAAAACGGTCAGCAGAATCAGAATCACCTGCTCTGCTGTTCAAGAATCATCTCCTAGCACAGCAGGTGTGTTTCTGCATTAACACAATTAAAAGTTTCAAAAACTTTGGTTTTATTTATTAATTTATTTATTAATAATTTTGCATTGGAATGACTATGATTAGTATAACTGAAACTATTATTGCAATTTCTGGTCTTAGCTACTGCTGAAACAAAGGAGGAGGTAAAGGAAGCTCCAAAAGCCGAACCGGCAAAGAAACCTCCTGCTAAAGCTCCAGCTAAGCCTCTGCCTCAGATGATGGAGGAGGATGTGATCCCTTCACTGAAATCAATATTTGAAGCCCAAGAAGATTTCTCAAATATTGAGCTGGTCTTCAAGGACAATAAGGTTGCTCTTTTTTGTAAGAATAATGTTTCATCCTTTACAAGTATCTTTCTGTTAATCCTCCTAATATTTGATGAAGTACTAAATTACAAAGTAAAAATATTTAATGAGGATTAGTAAGAATTTTTTTTAGAAGGATTAGTAAGAAAGTGTTTTAGAAGGATATAGAGTTATTCATTTTATAAATCTTTGCATTACTAGAAATTCATAACGTTTTGATTGGGTTATGATTGGCAGTTGGAAGGTTCCTTTTTGAAGAAAGGCAACCCCTATTCATTTTGGGCATTTTTTCCCACAGGAAACCTTATTGGTATGTATGTACATGTTTCCTTGAGAAAGTAGCACCACACTAACATTGAGTTAAATGCACATGTAAAGCATCATTCTGTTCTTCCCTTGAACAGGTCCAAAGGGGTTTTCTCTGTCATCGTATAACTCGGGAGCAAGCACCGTTGAGCCATTTCTCATTGATGAAAAGAAGATTACTGCAAGACACATTATCTTTTGGGTTAAAAAACGTTTGGCAGCACAAGGGATCATTCCTGTATGGGAAGATTAATCTTTTAAAAATTAAATTATACTTTGGTTGCTAATGATGTGGCATACAATTCAATATTCTCTTGTTCCTTTCATTAATGACTATGATATACATAGTGGTTGTGTTGGTCAATGTGCCATTGTACATGTCTTTCATCATAGAACATTTTGTTGATCAATGCACAAGTTTTTGATCATTTGGTAACAAGACATTGTTCAACCTCATTTCACTTTCTCCAAGGCCTAACCGGTATGTGCAAGAAAACATATTCTCAAACTTCCTTAGAGATATTTCAAAATATGTTAGGAATCCAAAAACCAGAATATGAGAATATAATGCTTTTGTTATTGAATAATGAATGACAACCAAGAAAAGGAGAGAAATATCCCAGAGTTCCTCCTTCACAAGGGGTTGCCTCTTTTCTACAAAATAGCAAATGCTCAGTTCACAAATGCTTAACAAATCAGAATGTCTTTCCTCTACTAACCCTCATGTAATTTCACCTAAGCTCCTGACCTTTCAACTATAACTATTTAACTCTTAATATAACTAAAAGACTAACTCTGTAATTTCTTGACCTCCCAAGTCCTATCAAAATTATAAATTGCTTAGGATTTTAAGCTCAGACGTCAGGCATACAAAACAATAGAAATGAGGAAAAGTGATACATAATAACCAAATGTATCACCAGTTCGAAATTGTAACTACATTTTAGTGCATTTTCTTTATATTATCTCACTAAGCAGAAATATAGATATTATCTACAACATAGAAATGAAAAAGTCTCTATTTTCATTTATTTTCCTTACACAACTATTTGCTTTGAAATATAGCTCTTGTAGTACATAAGAATTTGGATAACGTTAGTGTTGATTATAGTCTGTACTTTCACAGTTTCACTCATTTAAAATGTATTTGCTTAACTCAGAGATAGCCACAGAGATGTATAGCATGTGTTGACCGATTAAATTCCAATTCTGTTTGTTCAACCTTACTGGAAAATCAGGGCCATGGAGATCATAAGGCCTGAGATCTTTGCCTTAGGTCCCAAGGTTTTCATTTTTTTACATTTTTAATATTTTTTTTGTCAATTTAAAGTGGTAAATTTTGTTAAAGTATGATTTATTATTTGTAATTATTTTTTTATTAATAATACTATATAATCTTAAATTATAAATGTAATGGTTATTCTAAATCATTTAAGTAAAATTTTAATTTTATTTCAAAAAATTAAAGAAAATTATTTGATATCTATTTTAGATTCAATCTCTCGTTTACCTAAAAAATCTATTGAAATTAGTATAAAATTTAAATTTAATGAGTGAGTCTATGCCTGAAATATAAAAAAAGATATTTTGACAAAAAATATTAATTATAAGATTACACATTTAATTAAAATTTTATTTCATACTGATATTTTGTATACATAGATTAATTTAAATCTTTAATTCAGAGTCAATTTAAAATTTAAATAATATTTAAAATATGAAATCACAGTTTATTTTTTAAAAAATGAACAAAATGTATTAAATTAAAATTTTAAATAAATTTGATCTTTAAGTCTCCTAATCGCTGGACACGATCCTATGGAAAATAGGCAAGTCCAAAGCCGAACCCCATGTTCTCTGCAGTTAACAAACTCCACGAAATTTTAACCACAAAAAACGTTTTTCTACTAAAAGCAGAATTATAAGTATAAAGTAACAAAGAGAAATCATCAGATCAATAACTGCACCACCCCAGAGGATATTGGTCCCTTCATTTTTCAGTGTAAACTGATTCAAATTTCATTAAAATTTGCTAATAATAGTATAAGAGTGTTAAGAGTTCAAGCTCATGGAACTGTGCAAATCAAAAGAAGAAGAAAAAAGCCTTCACTTAGTTCTTTTCAATTTTTTCCTCACAATTGGTTATACCAAAGGAACAAAAAAAGCAGGTAAAAATTTTAAACGTTGCCTCAGCGTTGTGGCCACTTCCTCTACGAACATGTTGAATCAATCAATAATAAATCCCTCAGAACCTAGCTAGTAGAAATCATTTCACTGGAGCTGAAAGTGTTATCTAGCCTTCAACCTGCCAAAGAGAACAAAAGCTTTTTCAACACACACTTGCAGTTAAATCTGAGCAGTCATGAAACATCATCAAAAGAATTAAAACTAATTGCAACAGGGAAATCTCTCTCTACTCATATTACTAGCACAAAATACGGCTGAGTTTAGATGTAAAGAACAAATATAAACTTAGTATGTCGATTTTAAAGTAATGCAAATGTGTGATTTATATTTTTAAAGCAAATTAATTATGAATGTAAAACTAAATTTTGGATGCAAAACTAAATTAATTATGGATGTAACACTTATCCAACACAATAATTACATATAATTCTTTTAACTTAAAATTAATTATGGATGCAAAACTAAATCTTTAATGTGAAGTCAAATATGTAAATATTTATCTAAATTTTGGTGTCTTTCAAGAGTATGATAATCAGATTTAAATTCTAGATGTGCACCGACAGAAGTTCAAGTATTAACTATGATACCGAAAAAAATAAAAAAATAAGAGGAATTCTATAATACTATGGAAAACTTAAGGATTTTAATTTTTTTAAACCAAATTGGTTAAATTGAGTTTCAATTCAATGAAGCTCTCTCTCGGTGTGTCCAAAATCGTAAGTTATTTGCCCAAACAATACCTGTACCAAACTGCTTTCTCCGGCTACCATATTTATCCACTTTTTTTTAAAAAATAATGGATTGGTGGATTGAAAAGAATGTAGGCAAAGCTCACAATGCATACTACGAATCAAAGATGCACGAGTGATTCACTAGATACATAACAAAATAGTACTGAATTAAATTCCATTGAGCATATAGTGAATTGATACTTTGATCACATTGTAATTAAATTTTATAAAAACAAATACTTAAGATTTATAATAAATCATTTATATTGTTGATTCTAGTGTAGTCATGGATAGAGATATAGTCATGGATCCAGGTTCTCTACTGATTAAAACAAACTGCATGAAATTTTATTTTCATTGTAGGTGGATCAGATTTCATCAAAATATGCTAACAATAATAAAACAGAGTTAAAAGTTCAAGCTCCTGGAGCTGTACAACAAAAGCATGATATTTAATAACATGACAGTAAACTCCAATTTGATTTTTCATTTTTTCCTCACAATTGGTTAATCTCCCAGGTGAAAAAAAAACAGGTAAGAATTTTAACGTTGCCTCATCGTCTGTTTTATTATGGTCATTTCCTCTACAAACCTTTTGAATCAAGCATAAATCCCATAGAACCTAGTAGAAATCATTTCGCTGGACCAGAAACACCTTCGACCTGCCAAAGAGAATTAAACTTTTTCAATACGCACTTTACAATTATATCTGAGCAATCATGAACATCAGTTTAAGAATAAAAACTATTTGCAACTGAAAAATCTCTCTCTCTCTCTCCCTCTCCTCAAATTACCAGCTGCAGAAAACATGGCTGAGTCTAGATGGAAAGAACAGATATCAACTTAGTATGCACCTTTCTCTAGATAAAATCTAGTTCTGGCTTCTTTCAATTGTTTTATATCTAGATCTAGATTCTATATTTGCACAGACAGAAGTTCAAGTATCCATCGTAATATTGAAGGATAAAAGAAATTATGGGATTGAAAACAATGTAGCTAAAGCTCATGTGTAATAGGGTTCTCTAACTTAACTTTTATAGAAATTCTTTCATTTGACTTGTTCAAAAAACTAAATGTGAGGTGCATAAGTTGATTTTAACCGAAGAAAGATACAATAATCTTTTCACCATATGCATAACAAAATAGTACTGAATTAAATTTCATTGGACACACAAAATCCACAACCTCACAAACAGATGCAACCAGTCAGTCTAGTTACGAATACAAGTCAATTGATTGGTTTAAGTGCGCGTTTGGATTGGCATTGGGGAATTGATTCCGAGTCCAAAATTGATTTTGGATATATTTTCCCATGTTTGATTTCCCGTTAGAGAAAAATTCAGAATTGATTATGAGTTGAAGCAACTTTCAGTAGCTTTTACATCGGATCCAAAATTTGGTACTGAATTTTACTCCTAACTATTTTATAATAAAACATCCAAACATAAACCAAATCACTTCAAAATTAATTTCGACCAAAATCAATTCCATTCAAAATAAAAAGTCCATCCAAACACACACTAAATACGCAGAATCTTATAAATATGCAAATTTTTTCCACCATGAATATGATTATGCATCAACCACGAATTGCAAACCCTAAAATGCGAAATTTCTTCATAAGAACAATAGAACAGCGTGCAATTACGATTACCTGATCGATCGGGAGCGGAACAGAAAAAGAGGATTCTTCGAATTTGGAGAGTCTGTCTTCGAGAATGCGAAAATCGCGTTCCATGTGATAAGCGAGCGCGTGACACTTACGCCTGAGGTTCTTCAAAACAACAAAGTATGTGGATGCGAATCCGAACGTGAACCATAAGAATCGACTTGGCGCCATCCTTTCTTCTTCTTCTTCTTCTCAAATCAGAGTCACCACCACGAACTCTAAGTCTGTGTAATGGAGAAAGAGGGAACCAAGTAAAATTAACCCCCAGTTTTAGTCTTGTAAAGCAAGAAAGAAAAAAACATTCACCAATAATTTTTTTTAGGTTACTGTTTTAGTTTTATACTTGGGGTTATGCTTTTTTTTAATTCTTGAAATTTAAATTTGATTTTGTAAAAAAATAATTTATATTTGTTGTTTTTAGTTTCTAATTTTTGAAAATTATATTTTTTTAGTCTTTCCTTTAATAAATTAAAATTTTGTGATCATTTTAAAATAAAAAATTAAAAATCAAATTCTGATAAACTATCTCAAATTGCCTATTTATCATGGAAAGATTAAAAAGATTGATTTTTAAAAAGGTTTAATTACTATTTTAATCTTTCTTGGTTTTATTAGTTTTGAAAATTTAAAATTTATTTTTTTAGTCCTTAAATTTAAAAAATATTTGTTTAGTTATTCTTATGATAAATTGGTAATTAGTGATTTTTAGTAATTAAAATTTGATTTTTAATTTTTAATTTTTAGAATACTATCACGGCTGACAATTATATATAAATTATAATTTTTAATTATAATATAACTTATACCTAAAAATATTTATTTATTATAAATTTTAATTCTATAAAAATAGATATTTCTTCTATGTAACTCACAAGTAAAAATACTAGCTATATTAATTTTATGATAGCTTTTTATAATTATGAGCTATCCACTTTATTAATTTATTAAATGTGTATACTCTATAAATATTACATGCTTAAAACTTCTTTATATATATACAACAGTGACAACAAGTGTAGAATTCAAGATTTGGTGCCAACGCCAATGGTACTATAAACGCTTAAAACCTTAAGCAATATATCAAGGTGAAATAATATTTTATAAATAAAAAAATTTGAATATGTGGATTCATTTATTATAATTTTGAATTTTAATTTTTATAAAAAATAATATTAGGTGACTAATAAAAAAATATTTTAATTGTTTAAAATAAAATAAAATAAATATTCTTTAAGTGTATCGTTTAAGAAAATAATTCTTGTTTAAAATAAAATAAAAATAAAAGATCCTCATTTTATTGTTTAAAAGAATATAATTATAAATATTTTTATTGTTTAAAATAAAAAATTTAAAATAAAAACAACATTTATTATATGTTTATTGTTTAAAATAAAATATAAACAAAATTAGTATGTTTTGAAGACTCTTTCCTAATCTAAATTTTATTGTTTAATAAGTCATTGAAAAGACTTTATTATTGTAATTAGTACAGTATATTTTATTTTCAACAATTATTGAATGTGTTGGTTAAATGGAAGACTTTTTAACAATCTACAATTTATTATTAAATTAAATGATTCTTTGAAAAGTCTTCACTATTGCATTAATTAATGTATTTTATATTCAACATTAAACTATTTAGCACTAATTAACTTCAATCATTAAAAAGTCTTCAAACATTTATATTTAATCTTTTATAGAAATTGTCTCACCTTGATTGTTGTCATATTTAAAATATTATAATACTAATAAAAGTATTTACACTTATATTTTGAAATATTGTAATGCATTATGTAATATTGAAAATGTGTAATATTTTAAATATTATATATTGTAATGTAATATTTTTTTGCAACTTATTTATGCTTCATTTTGTGTGTGTGTGTTTTGCATATTAACAATTCTTAAATAAGACATTTGAAATTGGTCAATGGAAAAAGGAAAGTGAAATTGCATCCAACCATAGAAGGAAAAATTAAATGGACAACCATTAAAAAAAGTAAAACAATTTTATCACCTTTATATTTAATTAGAAAATAAAAAATTTATGATTTTTAAACGATAAATTGTTTTTAAATTTAAATTATTTAATGTAAAAAAATGTGTAGACGAAAAAATTAAAGATATATCCAAATTAAATTTAAGCAAATTATATTTAAAATTACTTTAATTCAATCAAATGATGAATAAAGTCTCACTTTTTAATTTTACTTTTCTCTTTACTTTATATTTAAACTTTATTAATGATTTTGTTTATTAATATCTTTAAAAACAATAGTCAAAGAATAAAACTAATTTTTTCATTAAAAACATTATATTTAATATTTTACCAATACATTCTTATTTTTATTTCAATAGATGTTTTTCAACATTATAAAACTAATCAATTTATGTCTTTCTAATAAAATAGGTTGATTAATTTTAAATGTCTCAACTTCCTTTGATAATATGTTGACATAGTAAAACTTTCACCATGTTAAATAATTATTTATAATAAATGATTTTTTTAGTCAAACTTTATCAAAATAGTGTGAAAATTAAAATTGCACACAAACATTATTTAATCTTTCATTCAAACTCAACACACTGCACACCCACATTGTCTCTGATTTTATAGGTACTTGATTTTCTTTCTTAATGTCTTTCCCTTTGTTTCACATTTCAAACTTTGTCATGAAGTTCAAATATTGTGATGGTCAAAACGGAGGGACAATATTGTCATTGTTGCACCCTCTTTCTGCTACCACTTACGTTTCTAGATGTCCAATATGAGGTAATGCTTGCTTCTTCATGTTCCTTTCAAGATATATACCCATTTTTTTAGTATAAAAAAATCAAAATTTTTGTTACTGTGAGTTCATTTTATTCACTACTCTCTTTCCAATGGTAGTGTCGAACAATGCTGAAGAAAAAAGAGATCAAGAAATAAATAATTGTCCGCGAGATGGGATTGACACAACAACGAGAGCTTGTAGAGGAAGTGAGCAGGGAAATGGCGCTAGACAAAGCATTTAAAATTCTAATGCAAAGATCAGAGCGAATCTCATCATTTAATTTGATAACAATTCAAACATGTTTGGTGGGTCTCAAATCCATTTAGGCTCCCATTTTCTAGTTGATAATAATAGACAGACTACACATATTAACAAGGATAAGGTGGATAAGGTGAGCCAACTGGTTAGTGTATAGTTATATACTAATTTATTCTTCCTTTGTATGTTACCATTTTCTTCAATTTCGATTATGTTTCCCTTCTTCTTCTTTAGAGTTGTTTGGATTGTGAAGAAAAAGGTTTTTTCCTTTTAGTTTTTGATCAACAAATGTTACCTTGTTGGAGAATGTCCCTTGAATATTTTGTCGTGTATAAGTTTTTAATTATCCCTGAGCATAAATAACTTTAAATGAATGTGAGTATATATTAACTTGGTGTGAACAAGCTTGTTGAATTGCATCTTCATTTCATATGCTTAGGATTTTAAGCTCAGACGTCAGGCATACAAAACAATAGAAATGAGGAAAAGTGATACATAATAACCAAATGTATCACCAGTTCGAAATTATAACTACATTTTAGTGCATTTTCTTTATATTATCTCAGTAAGCAGAAATATAGATATTATCTACAACATAGAAATGAAAAAGTCTCTATTTTCATTTATTTTCCTTACACAACTATTTGCTTTGAAATATAGCTCTTGTAGTACATAAGAATTTGGATAACGTTGGTGTTGATTATAGTCTGTACTTTCACAGTTTCACTCATTTAAAATGTATTTGCTTAACTCAGAGATAGCCACAGAGATGTATAGCATGTGTTGACCGATTAAATTCCAATTCTGTTTGTTCAACCTTAGTGGAAAATCAGGACCGTGAAGATCATAAGGCCAATGAGATCTTTGTCTTAGGCCCCCAACGTTTTCATTTTTTTATATTTTTAATATCTTTTTTGTCAACTTAAACTGGTAAATTTTGTTAGAATATGATTTATTATTTGTAATTTTTTTATTAATAAGATTACATAATTTTAAGTTATAAATGTAATGGTTATCGTAACTCATTTAAGTAAAATTTTAATTTTATTTTAAAAATTTCAAGAAAATTATTTGATATCTATTTTAGATTCAATCACTCATTTACTTAAAAAATCTATTGAAATTAGTACAAAATTTAAATTTAATGAGTGAGTCTATGCCTGAAATATAAAAAAAGATATTTTGACAAAAAATGTTAATTATAAAATTATACATTTAGTTAAATTTTATTTCATGTTGATATTTTATATACATAGATTAATTTAAATCTTTAATTGAGAGTCAATTTAAAATTTAAATAATATTTAAAATATGAAATCACAGTTTATTTTTTAAAAAATGAACAAAATGTATTAAATTAAAATTTTAAATAAATTTGATCTTTAAGTCTCCTAATCGCTGGACACGATCCTATGGAAAATAGGCAAGTCCAAAGCCGAACCCCATGTTCTCTGCAGTTAACAAACTCCACGAAATTTTAACCACAAAAAACGTTTTTCTACTAAAAGCAGAATTATAAGTATAAAGTAACAAAGAGAAATCATCAGATCAATAACTGCACCACCCCAGAGGATATTGGTCCCTTCATTTTTCAGTGTAAGCTGAATCAAATTTCATTAAAATTTGCTAATAATAGTATAAGAGTGTTAAGAGTTCAAGCTCATGGAACTGTGCAAATCAAAAGAAGAAGAAAAAAGCCTTCACTTAGTTCTTTTAAATTTTTCCTCACAATTGGTTATACCAAAGAGAACAAAAGCTTTTTCAACACACACTTGCAGTTAAATCTGAGCAGTCATGAAACATCATCAAAAAAATTAAAACTAATTGCAACAGGGAAATCTCTCTCTACTCATATTACTAGCACAAAATACGGCTGAGTTTAGATGTAAAGAACAAATATAAACTTAGTGTGTGTTTGGATGATTGATTACAAAATTTAGATTAAAATTGATTTTGAAGTAATGCAAATGTGTGATTTATATTTTAACATTTATATTTTTAAAGCAAATTACTAGTAAAACTTAGCATATTTTTTTTATCCAACACAATAATTGCATATAATTCTTTTAACTTAAAATTAATTATGGATGCAAAACTAAATCTTTAATGTGAAGTCAAATATGTAAATATTTATCTAAATTTCGGTGTCTTTCAAGTGTATGATAATTAGATTTAAATTGTAGATTAGCATCGACAGAAGTTCAAGTATTAACTATGATACCGAAAAAAATTAAAAAATAAGAGGAATTCTATAATACTATGGAAAACTTAAGGATTTTAATTTTTTTAAACCAAATTGGTTAAATTGAGTTTCAATTCAATGAAGCTCTCTCTCGGTGTGACCAAAATCGTAAGTTATTTGCCCAAACAATAACTGTACCAAACTGCTTTCTCCGGCTACCATATTTATCCACTTTTTTAAAAAAAAATAATGGATTGGTGGATTGAAAAGAATGTAGGCAAAGCTCACGATGCATACTACGAATCAAAGATGCACGAGTGATTCACCAGATACATAACAAAATAGTACTGAATTAAATTCCATTGAGCACATAGTGAATTGATACTTTGATCACATATTATAATTAAATTTTATAAAAACAAATACTTAAGATTTATAATAAATCATTTATATTGTTGATTCTAGTGTAGTCATGGATCCAGGTTCTCTACTGATTAAAACAAACTGCATGAAATTTTAACCACAGATTTCAGAACAATTGCACCACCCTGCAGTTGTCAGAACCCAAAGGATTGGTCCCTTCATTTTTCATTGTAGGTGGATCAGATTTCATCAAAAGTTGCTAACAATAATAAAACAGAGTTAAAAGTTCAAGCTCCTGGAGCTGTACAACAAAAGCATGATATTTAATAACATGACAGTAAACTCCAATTTGATTTTTCATTTTTTCCTCACAATTGGTTAATCTCCCAGGTGAAAAAAAAAAAATAGGTAAGAATTTTAACGTTGCCTCATCGTCTGTTTTATTATGGTCATTTCCTCTACAAACCTTTTGAATCAAGCATAAATCCCATAGAACCTAGTAGAAATCATTTCGCTGGACCAGAAACACCTTCGACCTGCCAAAGAGAATTAAACTTTTTCAATACGCACTTTACAATTATATCTGAGCAATCATGAACATCAGTTTAAGAATAAAAACTATTTGCAACTGAAAAATCTCTCTCTCTCTCTCCCTCTCCTCAAATTACCAGCTGCAGAAAACATGGCTGAGTCTAGATGGAAAGAACAGATATCAACTTAGTATGCACCTTTCTCTAGATAAAATCTAGTTCTGGCTTCTTTCAATTGTTTTATATCTAGATCTAGATTCTATATTTGCACAGACAGAAGTTCAAGTATCCATCGTAATATTGAAGGATAAAAGAAATTATGGGATTGAAAACAATGTAGCTAAAGCTCATGTGTAATAGGGTTCTCTAACTTAACTTTTATAGAAATTCTTTCATTTGACTTGTTCAAAAAACTAAATGTGAGGTGCATAAGTTGATTTTAACCGAAGAAAGATACAATAATCTTTTCACCATATGCATAACAAAATAGTACTGAATTAAATTTCATTGGACACACAAAATCCACAACCTCACAAACAGATGCAACCAGTCAGTCTAGTTACGAATACAAGTCAATTGATTGGTTTAAGTGCGCGTTTGGATTGGCATTGGGGAATTGATTCCGAGTCCAAAATTGATTTTGGATATATTTTCCCATGTTTGATTTCCCGTTAGAGAAAAATTCATAATTGATTATGAGTTGAAACAACTTTTAGTAGCTTTTGCGTTGGATCCAAAATTCGATACTGAATTTTACTCCTAACTTGATTTTATAATAAAACATCCAAACATAAACCAAATCACTTCAAAATTAATTTTAACCAAAATCAATTCCATTCAAAATAAAAACGTCCATCCAAACATACACTAAATACGCAGAATCTTATAAATATGCAAATTGTTTCCACCATGAATATGATTATGCATCAACCACGAATTGCAAACCCTAAAATGCGAAATTTCTTCATAAGAATAATAGAACAGCGTGCAATTACGATTACCTGATCGATCGGGAGCGGAACAGAAGAAGAGGATTCTTCGATGTTGGAGAGTCTGGCTTCGAGAATGCGAAAATCGCGTTCCATGTGAGAAGTGAGCGCGTGACGCTCAAGCATGAGGTCCTTCAAAACAACTTGGGAAAGCACAGCGTATGTGGATGCGAATCCGAACGTGAACCATAAGAATCGACTTCGCAACATCCTTTCTTCTTCTTCTTCTTCTCAAATCAGAGTCACCACCACGAACTCTAAGTCTGTGTAATGGAGAAAGAGGGAACAAGTAAAATTAACCCCCACTTTTAGTCTTGAAAAGAAAGAAAGAAAGAAAAAAACATTCACCGATCATTTTTTTTAGGTTACTGTTTTAGTTTTATACTCGGGGTTATGTTTTTTTTAATTCTTGAAATTTAAATTTGTTTTTGTAAAAAAAAAATTTATATTTTTTGTTTTTAGTTTCTAATTTTTGAAAATTATATTTTTTTAGTGTTTCCTTTAATAAATTAAATTTTTTTGATCGTTTTAAAATAAAAAATTCTAGTAATAAAAAATTAAAAATCAAATTCCGATAAACTATCTCAAATTGCCTATTTATCATGGAAAGATTAAAAAGAGTGATTTTTAAAAAGGTTTAATTACTATTTTAATCTTTTAAATCTTGGTTTTATTAGTTTTGAAAATTTAAATTAATTTTTTTAGTCCTTAAATTTAAAAAATATTTGTTTAGTTATTCTTATGATAAATTGGTAATTTTTTATTTTTAGTGAT
This sequence comes from Glycine max, assembly GCF_000004515.6. Lineage (NCBI taxonomy): Eukaryota > Viridiplantae > Streptophyta > Magnoliopsida > Fabales > Fabaceae > Glycine > Glycine max. The sequence goes on along the minus strand of NC_038243.2, from coordinate 5,280,968 downwards.
TAAATTTGATTTTTAATTTTTAATTTTTAGAATTTTTATTTTAAAACTATCACGGCTGACAATTATATATAAATTATAATTTTTAATTATAATATAACTTATACCTATAAATATTTATTTATTATAAATTTTAATTCTATAAAAATAGATATTTCTTCTATGTAACTCACAAGTAAAAATACTAGCTATATTAATTTTATGATAGCTTTTTATAATTATGAGTTATCCACTTTATTAATTTATTAAATGTGTATACTCTATAAATATTACATGCTTAAAACTTCTTTATATATATACAACAGTGACAACAAGTGTAGAATTCAAGATTTGGTGCCAACGCCAATGGTACTTTAAACGCTTAAACATTAAGCAATATATCAAGGTGAAATAATATTTTATAAATAAAAAAATTTGAATATGTGGATTCATTTATTATAATTATGAATTTTAATTTTTATAAAAAATAATATTAGGTGACTAATAAAAAAATATTTTAATTGTTTAAAATAAAATAAAATAAATATTCTTTAAGTGTATCGTTTAAGAAAATAATTCTTGTTTAAAATAAAAAATAAAAATAAAAGATCCTCATTTTATTGTTTAAAAGAATATAATTATAAATATTTTTATTGTTTAAAATAAAAAATTTAAAATAAAAACAACATTTATTATATGTTTATTGTTTAAAATAAAATATAAACAAAATTAGTATGTTTTGAAGACTCTTTCCTAATCTAAATTTTATTGTTTAATTAGTCATTGAAAAGACTTTATTATTGTAATTAGTACAGTACAATTTATTTTCAACAATTACTGAATGTGTTGGTTAAATGGAAGACTTTTTAACAATCTACAATTTATTATTAAATTAAATGATTCTTCGAAAAGTCTTCACTATTGCATTAATTAATGTATTTTATATTCAACATTAAACTATTTAGCACTAATTAACTTCAATCATTAAAAAGTCTTCAAACATTTATATTTAATCTTTTATAGAAATTGTCTCACCTTGATTGTTGTCATATTTAAAATATTATAATACTAATAAAAGTATTTACACTTATATTTGAAATATTGTAATGCATTATGTAATATTGAAAATGTGTAATATTTTAAATATTATATATTGTAATGTAATATTTTTTTTCAACTTATTTATGCTTCATTTTGTGTGTGTGTTTTACATATTAACAATTCTTAAATAAGACATTTGAAATTGGTCAATGGAAAAAGGAAAGTGAAATTGCATACAACCATAGAATGAAAAATTAAATGGACAACCATTAAAAAAAGTAAAATAATTTTATCACCTTTATATTTAATTAGAAAATAAAAAAATAAGTAAAAAAATTTGAATAGATTTTATGATTTTTAAATGATAAATTATTTTTAAATTTAAATTATTTAATGTAAAAAAGTGTGTAGACAAAAAAATTAAAGATATATCCAAATTAAATTTAAGCAAATTATATTTAAAATTACTTTAATTCAATCAAATGATGAATAAAGTCTCACTTTTTAATTTTACTTTTCTCTTTACTATATATTTAAACTTTATTAATGATTTTGTTTATTAATATCTTTAAAAACAATAGTCAAAGAATAAAACTAATTTTTTCATTAAAAACATTATATTTAATATTTTACCAATACATTCTTATTTTTATTTCAATAGATGCTTTTCAACATTATAAAACTAATCAATTTATGTCTTTCTAATAAAATACGTTGACTAATTTTAAATGTCTCATCTTCCTTTGATAATATGTTGACATAGTAAAACTTTCACCATATTAAATAATTATTTATAATAAATGATTTTTTAGTCAAACTTTATCAAAATAGTGTGAAAATTAAAATTGAAATTAAAATTGCATACAAACATTATTTAATCTTTCATTCAAACTCAACACACTGCACACCCACATTATCTCTGATTTTATAGGTACTTGATTTTCTTTCTTAACGTCTTTCCCTTTGTTTCACATTCCAAACTTTGTCATGGAGGGAACAACATTGTCATTGTTGCACCCTCTTTCTGTTGCCACTTACATTTCTAGATGTCCAATATGAGGTAATGCTTGCTTCTTCATGTTCCTTTCAAGATATATACCCATCTTTTTAGTTTAAAAAAATCAAAAGTTTTGTTACATGAGTTCATTTTATTCACTACTCTCTTTCCAATGGTAGTGTCGAACAATGCTGAAGGAAAAAGAGATCAAGAAATAAATAATTGTCCGCGAGATGGGATTGACACAACAACGAGAGCTTGCAGAGGAAGTGAGCAGGGAAATGGCGTTAGACAAAGCATTTAAAATTCTAATGCAAAGATTAGAGCGAATCTCATCATTTGATAACAATTCAAACATGTTTGGTGGGTCTCAAATCCATTTAGGCTCCCATTTCCTAGTTGGTAATAATAGACAGGCTACGCATATTAACAAGGATAAGGTGAACCAACTGGTTAGTGTATAATCATATGCTAATTTATTCTTCCTTTGTATGGTTACCATTTTCTTCAATTTTGATTATGTTTCCCTCCTTCTTCTTTAGAGTTGTTTGGATTGTGAAGAAAAAGATTTTTCCCTTTTAGTTTTTGATCAACAAATGTTACCTTATTGGAGAATGTCCCTTGGATATTTTGTCGTGTAAAAGCTTTTAATTACCCCTGAGCATAAATGACTTTAAATGAATGTAAATATATATTAACTTGGTGTGAACAAACTTGTTGAATTGCATCTTCATTTCATATTAATTTTCACCCATAGCACGTAAAAATATACTCACATTCATTTAATCTAGTCCTTATTGAATCATTTTTTGTAACACGACTTTTTTTAAGACTCTAATATTATGTTTGGATGAAAAATGAAGAACATATTTTTGATAATTAGAATATACATCATTGAATTTCAAGACATAAAATAAAGAAAAAGAGAAAATGATTACTTTGAAAGTAAAAGTACTTTAAAATTCTTCCCATTGACACCTAAATATAACTAAATGATTTTGTTCTATTTTTGTTTGCACATGCTCATTTATAAGTGTAAACATGTTATAATGTTTATGTTTTTCTTGAGCATCAATGCTATGTGCTTGATAAATTCATGTTGAATGTTTATTTGAGGTATGAGAAATCAAACACGCTTAATAATAGAGAAGAAGCGCAAAAATTAAAGCGAGGCAAATGATTTCTTATTATGTCCAACCTTTTTTTCTACTTAAAAACTATTTCTAAATTAAAATTTAAAAAAAAAGTTTTAAATAAATAGTAAAGACTCATTATTGTAATTTTTTATTTTTAAGCCTAAAAAATCCTTTTAAATATATTTTTCCTCCCTCAAAATTTGGGGGATCTTTCATTTTTAATACCTCAAATTAAAACTTACATTTTTTAGTCTCTCAAATTTGTAAAATGCTTTTTTCAGTCTCAAATTTGTCAAACACTTTGTGAAATGCAGTAAAAAAATCACTACAAATTATGCATTCAAATCCCAAAAGGTCTGCAAGGAAGGACTAAAAAAAACTCTAACTTTAAAGTACCGAAAACATATTTAAAACTTTTTAGAATTCTGAGACTACAAAAATTAAATTTAAATTTTAGGGAAAAAAACATGTCCCTCAAATTGAATGAATAATTACATAAAAAATAATACAGTCTTACTATATAAGTTATTATTCCTCATATCGCTAGTTATTTATCTAGTTTGTTTTTTTTTTCTGGGAAAGTTATTTATCTAGATATAAAATGTTTATAACTAATTAGACATATAGTCTGTAACATTAAATTTATTTAGAATTATAATATTTTTTAAATTATTCTTAAATTTATCTAGTTTGTTTTTTTTTCTAGTTAATTACTTTTCACCTGAATTATGAGGAATTTTTTTTACCTAAATAATTAATGCATGGAGAGATAGGAATAATAGTAGAGTTTTAAGTTTTAAAATTAAAATCTTTAATTCTTTGATCCTTTTAAGAAAAAGATAGAAACAATTCTTTGATAGTAATAGTAGTATTTTTATGGATCGAAATAACTAAGGCTATTTTGGTAAAAATAATCTAATATTTTCGAAGATCCTCATTTTATAAATTAAAATTATATAAGATATATTATTATAAAATTATTAAAAATTGGATCAATATTTATACACATCGATATGTATATTTACTAACAAATATTTTCAAAAAACTAAAAATAATTAAAAAATATTATAATAATATAAAATTTATGAATGATAAACTTGATACCCATGACACCTGTTATTAGACTGCAGTAATAAAAAGTTGAAAAAGAATTTTATAAAACAAAACAAAGACATTTCAAAACAATTTCTTATATTTAACGAGAGGGGGAGAAGGAGTATATAACTAATGATAATATAACATTTCAAATATATACTATCATAAATAAATTTACACAATTTAATAATATTATTTATATAACTTAGCTCAAACAGTTATTTAAAAATATGTTTAATCAAGTACATTATTTATAAATAAGTATAAATTATGTGATGATTTTATAAAAAAAACAAAAGAAATAAAAATATAAAGGTTGAACTGAATATATCTTAGTCGAGATCAATTAAATATTTTTTGAGAGGTTGATTGAAAGATATATCAATTGATATCGACTGAAAGATGCGGGCTAAAGAAATCTCAACCTAGACTAATCAAAAGATTTCTGAACTAAGGTTGACTAAAAGATGTCTCCAATCAAAGTAAAACCAAATATGTTCTAAACCAATTGATTAAAGATACTCTAAGTAAGTTTGAGCAAAAGATGTCCTAGCCTAAGTCAAGCCAATGATGCTTCAATTAAGGTTGAGTTGAAGATGATGATGAGGTGATGATTCTCTAGCCAAGGTCAAAGTAAAAATAATATAGTTATGGTTGAGTTAAAAATCCTTTAATTGTGACCAAATTTCAAATGTCTTGATCGAGACCGAGTTAAAGATTCATTAGTTAAGGTTGAGGTAAAGTTACTTTGATTGAGGTTGAATTGAAATTACTTTATTCAATAGTTAAAATTATGTCTTGTGAACAATTGAAAATATATTATTCTTATTTATATATCTCTCTTTCTATCATATCATAAATCCTGTAATACTTATATTTATTTTTCTTTCTTGCACCACTTGTCTAATAGTAATATTTTTAGTGTCCATTTATCCTTTTCCTATAATTTAAAAGGAGGTCCAAATTCTATTATACATATGAGAAACTAGACCAAAATTTATTATCAAAGTAATTAAAAATAACATTATATGAAATATAAATATATTTGTTATTAAACATGTTATTACATATTTAATAATTTTTTTGTCATATAAATTAGAATAATAATAATGATACATTTATTATATTCATTACTACTATAGTTAATTTTTCATAATATTTGTAGACACTTATTTTATTATGATTTGATAAGAAGATATTTTGCGTGAGTCTTGATTCTTGAATATGTTTTAGCATATGCCCTGCATTAATTGGTATGCCAACAGAGATCACGATTGGAGTTCCGTGCGAAACTCGAGATTGGTGCAATTATTTTAAAATGCACATGTCCAACTAACTCCCTTTCTTCTATTTATTGCCTTCGCAGACACAAAAATCGCCATCGGAAACCAACAATGCCTCCTTTGACTTTGTGGCTGGTGCTGCCTTTTCTCGTGTTGCTAGCGGCGGCAACAACGTCTCCAACACGCGCCACGACGGTCGCCTCGTCGTTCCACGGTCAACGAGAGTTTGACTATTTCGCTTTCGCGTTGCAATGGCCCGGTACTTACTGCAAACGCACCCGCAGTTGCTGCCCCACCAACGGTTGCTGCAGAGGGTAATACAGTAATCTGCTTTGTATTGTGCACATTTAATCGATTTTGGAGTCTCTCATTTTTGCTGTTGATGATGTTGCTAGTAACTATTAACATGTGAAATGGAGTTTTATTAGGACAAAACTTAGTTAAAGTTCTGTAACTGCTTTTTGGTGCTGTTATCTAATCAGAGTCGGAGTTTTACTTGGGTAATCTATGTTGATCTTTAATGCTAACCTTGGGTGAAACTCTATTTCTGATTGGAGAGCAATACCAAAAGTACCTAAGGAACTGAATCTAAGGTTTTATCTTTTTTATTATGCTACTTATGTGAACCACTTGATGAGAGGCTGACATGTTTATTTTTTTGATTGCAGCTCCAATTTTCCAACAGTGTTCACCATACGTGAGTATGAAGTTTCAACACGCGTTGTCGTCGTGGAACACTTATTGCTTCTTCTTCTTCTTCTTGTTCTAAATTTAGACCTCATGGAATACTTATTGCTTGTTCATCTTGAATTTCACTACTTGCATTGACTTTGTTCTGACTTCTGAATTAATTCCTCATTTGTGGAGTGTTGAGTATAGTGATTCCTGCAAAAAATAACAGGTTATATCTACATGTATGTTAGATGGACTCTGGCCTGACTATAATGATGGAACCTGGCCGTCCTGTTGCTCTGGATCTAGTTTCGATCCAAAAGAGGTATATTCCCCCAACCTTAATTTTCAAGTCATTTGATGACAAATGACATTTGCTGATTTCATGCTTTGAGTGATAGAAATTTGGCAAAGAATGAAATTGAATTACCTTTCAGAGTTATACTGGAAAGTTCTAGCTATTCCTTTTAGTTTTACTAGGTAATTAATGAGAAAATATTAACTATTGGTTAAAGAAAGCCAAGACCTTTTTTTGTTTTTTGGCTTTTGAAACTGCAATATTTTAAACCTTTTCTGTGGTTAATCGTTTGTAATTTGGTTGTATTAGTGTTACTTTTAGTCTTTTAGATACCATTAGAACTTGGTGTTTTCTATTAACTTTATTGCATTAACTTTCCATTTCCACTGTTGTTTCATCTTCCGTGTAGATATTGACATTGACTAATAGTTTAGAGCAATATTGGCCATCATTGAGCTGTAGCAAGCCATCATTATGCCATGGTGGGAAAGGAACATTTTGGGCTCATGAGGTAGTTGTTGGAATTAATTAGTTTCTTATTCAACCTTAAATTATTATTATGGAATCTAATTTTTCTTTTTTCAATTGTGCTTCTGGGGAAATCACGTCTGGCTTGCATTGGCAGTGGGGTAATAATCTTTTGTAGCTTTTGCTTGCTCACATAATTTATTGAGTATATTCATTGTTTTTCTTGAGTAATAGTTGAACAGTTTTTTTAAAATCTGCTACTTGTGGATAGAGTTGGTTCTATTCAGTATTAAATTGTTACAAAAGAAATGTTCAAAATTTCAAATATATCATTATTAGTAGTTACAGAACTTCTCTACTGGCACATTTATTTTCTTTTCTACTTTGTTTGAGGCAAAATGATATGTTTTCTTGTACTAATTATTCCAATTTTCTGATATTGCAATTTCACTTGCAGAGAAACATGGCACATGCTCTTATCCTGTGTTTCGAAATGAATATGATTATTTTGTGGCAGTTCTGAATCTCTATTTCAAATATAATGTTACGGTAAGTTTGTAGAGTATAAATTTTTTGTGGTTTCTGTAGATAATGAGCTCATACGAAATAATGATCTAAATACATTGATAGGTTAATAAATGGTAAATTTCTACTTTTTTTTGGTCCATTGCTCATTCTCATTTTTTCCTCACAGATAAAACGTCTAACTTGCTTTACTGAATAGTAGTAGTTAGAAAATTAAAGGTCATTCCATGAAATTATTTTTTACTTTTAGAGAGGTTATCAAAAAGGATCTCGAACTTAATGATTTGGATAGAAGTATGGTACTTGATAGAACATTATGGCGAAAGTTGATCCATGTAGCCGACCCCACCTAGTGGGATAAGGCGTTGTTGTTGTTGTTGTTGTTTTATCTTGCCCCCTCCATCACTCAAAGAAACTAATAAAATTTGTATACTGATTAATGAGTTAGTCAACCCATGGACCATGGTTCCCCCTTCTATTGATAACATTTGTGTGTTGATTAATGAATTAGTTAACAAGTATCCTCCCTCCAGTTGATAAAATTTGTCTGTTGATTAGTGAATTAGTCAACTAGTGGTCCCATTGGCCTTGATGCATTTGAGAACATGCTTGATAGTGGAAGTTTATAAGGGAACTGAAGGGTTGCCCGTGATAGCTGACCTGCAGTTAAAAGAGTTTATATTATTAAGAAAGAAAGGGGAAAATTGCAAGTGAAAGAGATAGTTGGGCCGTGGCTATATGTTAACAGATTGATAAGTGTATTAATTTTATCACAAGTAATAAAGATTAAACGGAAGACCGAGTGTCAAGTCCAGAAGTAGAAGAGGAAAGAGATTGTAAGTGTGAAATTTGAGGGAAAAATGACAAAAGAAAAAGATAACAAGAAAATTAAATAATAGCTTAGATGTAAAAGATGAGTTCAGAATGCAATTATGTTGGGGTCTAGCATACCTAACTACCCTTGATGCAATATTATTGTTTTTCTCTATTAAATGCTTTCTCAATTTTCACTCACATCTACTAATATGCTCTCCCCTGATGTATTCTCTCTCCTAAATCCCTTTGCAAAGATGGGATCATAAACAACATATACTACAAAAATGTATGCAGAGGCACAACAAAGTCATTGTATCCTAGCAATGCAATGTTGAGATGCCCTTTTTCAGTTCTTTAAACATTACCATGGATGACCCCTAAAAACATATGCTTGGATGACCAAACCACACAATAACAATGAAAAGCAGAAAAGGAACAATAGAAATTAAAATTGCATTAATAGATAACAAGAACAGTTACATTGCAAGGGTACTGGCTGCTAGGCTCCAATAGAGGGGTTTAGCCTCTCATAGAGGCTTTACACTTCAGAGACTAATGAAAGAAAGGGTTGGATGACTAGTAATAAGAAAAAGGGGAATGGCTAAGGAAAGAGGGTTTCCCTTGGGGAGAGGCTCAGGCTTTGGATTTCTTCACTGGAGAGCTCTAAGACTTGGTGTGTCTTTTTCTTTTGCTTTCTACTCCTTTTATAGGCTTGATGTAACTTACTTTTCACGCTGACTTCGCATTGAACACGCATCTGTGTGCTAAGTGCGCACTGGGCTTTTCCTCGCGGGCCTTCTCGCGCTAAGCCTGACATGCGCGTTGAGCGAGACCATGTGCTAAATGAGAGTTGCGCGCGAAGCCTGAAACTGCCCGCTAAGTGAGAGTTGCGCGCTAAGTAAGACTATCAATTTAGCTCAGATTTCACAGTTACCACTATATATAGGGAGCAATAGGGCAGGAGAGGGAATAGTTCTAGAGTAGGAAGTCTTGTGAGGAGAGTTCAGGGTTTTAGTACCCTGGGAGTCATTTTATTCTTTTCTTCCCGCCTAGTTCTTATGGATTGGCTCTACTGAATGAAACCATTTTTCTCTTTGTTCTGCATCTATTACATTTTCTTTTTTCTTATCTGCTCAACCAGTCTAATCAGCTTGCTGCTGTAGTATGGTCCAATACATGCATGGAGTCTAAATTGTACCAAAACTTTGTTTGCAACTTGGCCTGCCATTTTATCTATTGCCATTGGAGACTTAAAATTCTTGGTCACAGGTTCTCAACTGTTGAAAAAATGCTGAATTGGTTTAGGGCTTATTCTGTTTTCAGACTGACTACCAATTCTATTTGTAAAACCTTCGATTGTTAAGACCTGATACTCGCCTGCATATACATCGGGACATACCCTGACTAATGTGTTTTTCAACATTTTTCCAGAGCGTTCTAAATGATGCTGGATATGTTCCGTCTAATACTGAAAAGTATCCCCTTGGAGGCATCATCTCTGCCATTGAGAATGCTTTTCACGCATCTCCTCAAATAGTTTGCTCGAAAGATTCTGTTGAGGAACTTCGCCTATGCTTTTATAAGGACTTCCAGGTTTGAAATCTGCTCTACTCTGTAATATATTTAGACATAAGAAACTAAAATATGTGCAAATGTTTGTCTTATTTACTGTAGGAGATTGGCATATTTAGATATCAATTGATGTGGTAAAAGATAATTAATTCAGTCTGTGGTAGCTGGTATTTATTTTTAACTATTGATATCACTATTGTACACTCTGGTCAAAATTTGAAGTGATGCTGCGTATAACCTATATGTAATGGTTGTGAAATCACTGAGATGTAATTTAACTTGAAATTTATGAATACTTTGGGAATTTGGTTTATTTTTAGAAATTGAAGAAATACCCTACCGGTAAACAAACTCCCACGCGCATTATGAGAGAATCCCCATGACCTTGTACTAAATTTTATATTAATTCTATGATTTTATGGTACAGCATCATATTCAAACACAATAATTTGGCCATCATCATTCTAGAACATTGTCTGTTGTTTTGCAGCCACGAGATTGTGCTCTTGGATCTGACATTAAAATCAACATGGTTACTTCTAAAAAATCTTGTCCCAAATATGTTAGCTTGCCGGAGCCGGTATCAGTGAGTAAGACAGTAAGTTCAATACTGTTTCATCTTTATACCGGTATATCTCTGTTGTTGTTAAAGTTGCTCTTAACCACCAAACTCGTTTGCTAAAAGTTACATATTAGTGACTGTAATGAAGCATATGTTTGGAAACTGGTTAAAATTCTATTGAACTTTGTGGGTAACTCTGAAACTGGTTGTCCTGAGGCATGGAATTGGTCAGATAATTTTATGTCAATTGATTTAAACTATCAAGTTTACACTTGGCTATGGCAGGTGGACGCAAATTGATTTGTTTATATTGATGTTTCTTCCTTTTGATTGATTATCAACATGCACACTTCAACATGCCGATTGTGACTTGATTTATACATATGGCTGCTGATTGTGACTTGATTTATATATATGATCCTATGCTATTTTGGAACATCTGAGCAAGAAACTTGCTATCACTTTAAGTCACTTTTCCACCAACATTCTAGATTGTAGTACGAGAAAGAAAGCAGTTTTTTTTCCCCTTCTGACAGAAGAGATTTCATTGAAGAGAAAAAAGAGTGCACCTAGGGGTGTGATAAGAAATCCTCCAAATAAGGCTCAATACACCAACAGAAAAAACACAAAAAGTGGTTGTGTGTTGAACTAAGTATGAACCAAGGCTTCCCCATCTTTCCAAATCCAAGATTGCAACACCCTTGAAGCAGTCCTGTACATAAAACAACAGGGAAGGCAAGAAACTGTTTTGGGAGCAAAGAAATGACTTTAAAACAGTTGTGTGTCCTTCAACTGCCCCAGAATCCTTACCCTCTCACGTAGATCACCTGGTTGAAAAATAACTAATAGAATTGAATTTTTTTTGGTGGGAATAGTAGCAATTATGGCGGTTAGTTTGAATACTGCTCAAATTTGTCAATACTAGCTCAAGCTTACTAGAGGAAGATACGTATGGTATATATCCCTGAAATTCAAAGTTGAATGTTTTAAAACTGCCAAGTATACCTAACAACAGGGGCTTCAGATATGCCCAGGTGTAAGGGGACTAACAATATGTCTAACGGGAGGAGATTCCTAAATATCCATGCATCTTTTAGATGCCTGGGATTCTAAGATGGTGTTTAACTTAATTGCTAAATAAATTTACCGCTAATTCAAAATCATAGTGGAAAATAGATCTACTTATAGGTGATTAGAAAGCAGATATTTCCTTTAAAAGAAGGAGTTGCTTTTGTCTCGGTTTCAGTATGTAGTCTGTAATTGGTAATCTGCTGCTGTTTGATGGCTGTCTGCGTTACTGCCTATTGTCAAGTATTCTACTTAGTTGATGAAATTTCTCTTTTGTTTGAACAGAATAGTTTTTATGATAATTTTTTTATCCAGTGAATTTCGCCCAAAATTGTGTGAAATCATTACATTCGATTAAAAGAATCCATTGTGATTGATCAATTTGATAATTATCTCTGCTTTTGTAGGGCACAATGGACTTCAAAGTCGGGGCTATGATGATGTAGCTCTTTAAGGTTATGGTACTGTACTTCTATTTGTAAATTTCTGTACCTTGCGAATGAACAAAGCCGCATGAATAAATTTGCTAGGATGTTGTACCATTTATCAATTTGGAGATAAATGAATAGAGTGACGAGCTGGACATCTGGATTGGGATCTAGACCTGCTAATGTTTAGGCAGAAAAAATGAAGTGATGGTCGAAAGTATTATTTGGGAGTTGGGAGCTGTCTCAAGTCTGGTGCCATGTATTTGGAGTCTGGGTTTTATCATTTTCTTTATTATTGGAAGAATGTACAACTGTATAATGGAATATGTTGTTGTATCATGTGGAATTATGAATATATGTACTTTCCCTTAATATCATCTTATATATACTTTGCCCCACATCTCCCATTTCTGTACATAATTTGCATTACGTATAAGTTCAAGCATGAGTTCGTCTTGTTCCTTATTAGGTGCGTGATACACAGACACTACGGGGACTTGAGTCATTAACAAAAACCTGATATTTGTTATTCACTTTACCATTTTTAGTTTTCTTTTTTTAATCTTTCATGTACTTCAATCTTCGTTTCTAATTTGTGATCATAATTGAGAATGGCCCTGCACCATGTTAATTACAATATGACAATCATTACATCGTTTAACACTTTCAGTAAGAATAGTAAGTTCAGTTTCAATAAGATCAGTAGGACTTACTCATGCTTATAACACTTTCCAAACTAACACAAACCGAAACCAATAATAATAATAGAGACAAATGAAGCCATCTCCAAGATTTCTCTTCATACTCACTTTTCTTGGTTCGTTCTTCCTTGCAAGCCCAGAAGCAGACTCGTGCACCAGCAATCTAAACCTCAATGTTTCAATCCCTTTTGATACAACAAACCTTCACTGCCTTTCTGTATGGGATGCTCAAAGTTTCATCCTCAGAGTAAGTGCACCATGCTTGAATTTCATCACATGTACATATCCTTATTCCAATATCATAATATATACTAATGATTATGCATAACTCTGCACTTTTGCAGTATGCTCAGACTTCTGCAAACACTTGGAGCTTCATTCTCTCAACCCCAGACACTAATTCTTACATAGCTATGGGATTCTCGGTTGGCGGCGGCATGGTGGGTTCAAGTGCCATGGTGGGGTGGGTGGCATCAAGAGGAGCCAGTGGAGGGATAAAGCAATATTATCTTGGTGGGGTCACACCAAATCAGGTGGTTCCTGATAAGGGCAACCTACAGGTTATAGACAATTCAACCTTCATCACTTTACAGTCCTCTCGTCTGTTCATGGTGTTTCAGTTAGAAACCACCGAACCTTTGTCCTCGCTGATATTTGCCACTGGATCCACTGGTTTATTCCCTGCACCGCCAAGCTTTGCACTAACAATACACCTAGACAAGGTGTCCACAAGAATAGACTACTCGGAAGGTTAGTATAAATTTGACTGCTTCGAAATACTATGGTAAAAGGTTGTTATTCTTTTCTTTATATAAATTATTTATTTTCTGAAGGACAGTCTATTGGATAGTTAATTGTATATGAACCTAAAAAGAAAGAATAATCACTATTTTCATTACCATTAGGTAATAACTAAGCTGTGGTTTGTTTTTTTTTAAAACCAACATCCGAAAAATATTGCTTGGACGAGGAAGTGCATGTTTTTTTAGTTAAAGTTTACAAATTTAAGTTTAAATGAACTTTGTTTTGTAAACTGAGTTTGTAAAAATAGGTTATTTTTTTCAAGACAAATTTAAAGCAAAACTACATTAGAGACTAATTAAAAAGAAGAGTTTTACTTTTTGAACGGGTGTTGAGAGCCTTCTTCTAACTGAAAACCAAACATAGCTGAAGTTAACTAGAACACAATATCTGTTTTTCTTTTTGTGCTTTCAGTTCTCTATAATGCAAGGTAAACAAAAACATGATTAGTGGCAAATAGTGAAGTACGCGTCATTATATGTCATTATGTCTTTGGTTGACGTTGAATTTTGACGGCATACTATTCATCATTCATTCATTCACCAAGAGAATTCTTTGGCTGAGCATAGTAGAGTGAGTAGGTGAGGTGTTTTATCAAAAACTTTACTGTTACTACTAGAAAAAGCCAAAACAACAAGCAGAGATGAGTAAATAATGGGAATTCACACACATGAATATGATGTTGGTTGTGAGCAACACCATCACATTTTCTTGAAAATTGAGTCGTTTTTTCGAGACAGTGAGGGAGAGAGAAAAAAACAACCGACAATTGTTTTTTTTGGGTAGCAAAAGTCTTTAGTCTTAGATTCACACTTTTTTGTAATGTTCTCTAACTTGGAAGTTATTATTATTGTGGAATAACAACCGGATCGAGTTCATTTGAAGCAATCTAATTCTGGAACAGGGCCAACTCGAGCTTAGGCCTTAGGTTAGGGCCCACTTTTACCGTGTCTCAATTTTTTTCTAACAATATGTGCATAAATAATATATGAATATCTTTCAACATATTATTAACCATTTTTATTACAATAATTTTAGTGACTCTTTTTTCAAAATAAAAATTAAATAATTAGAATATTTTATTAATTGAAAAATATTTAATTATATAATTTAATAGGTTAATTTAAATTATAAAAATTCAAATAATTTTTTAAAATGCATATTTTATATTATTAAAGGATCCTAATGTAAATTTTTCCTAAGACTTCAAATATCCTTGAACCGATTCTTTTTTTAATCAAATTTCAGTGAGATCCATTATTCCTTTTTCGCTCCTCAAGCCTGTGTTATAAACCTTCTTTATAGTATAAAGAAACGGTTTTGCTTAAATATTCATTAAGGAATTAAAAGAAAAAATGTTTTATTAGAAATTATAAGAACACATCTAAAAATTATAGGAAAATATATTTTTAGGTATTTTAATAAAATCTTTTTTCCTTTCATTTCTTTAACCAATATCTAAAAACAATCGTTAGCATTTTTTTAAAAAGAACAGCTAAAATAGGATACTTACTTCCATTAATTTAGAAGAAGTTTTTTTAGGGGATTTAGAAGTAGTTTTAGATGGTGCTAATAATAACATCTCCTTTAGTCAATTATCACCATGTAGTTTAATTTGAAAAGGTCGTATCATCATTCTGTTATACTTGTCGCAAAATTACCCTGGTTATTGATATAATCTTTGGCCACTTTTAATGCAGGTTTGATGAAATAAGAATTTAATTTCTATAGACTGTTAATAATAAATTTCAACATTAATATGATTTATACAATAATTATTATAAAAATCAACAGAATTATTAGCACAATTTATTATTAGATGATGACAGCATTTACACTATCAACACTCTTATTTTTTCTGTTTATCTTTAGTTTAGAACATGATACACAGGTGTATAAAAAAGAGCATGATACAGATACAGATATGTAAAACGCAGTGAATGTAATATATTTTTTCTAGAACTAAAACACTTAAATTATTTATTAGGAGAAACTTTAAACTTTTGGGTACACGGAAAGTATACTGACCCAAGAGAAAGAACAAAAGAACAAGCCGAAGTATTTTAATTTTTCAAGAGAACAAGCCAAATAATTAGTTATTATAAGAGTTGACTACTTTAGGGGGATCTAAGTTATAAATTAAAAAGATAGATATATAGAAAGAGAAGATACAGAAATAAACTACTATTAAATACCACGTTTGCACGTTTATAACTTTTGAGTTTTGACTATCAAAACAAAACAAAAAAAATAACATCGCGTTTATTTAACATATATACTACGGATCACTGCATATGAAAGGGGTATTTTTTTCAATTTAGAAAAAATGTTATTTTTTTTATTGCAGAAAAATGTTATTATAACCTCCCCCTTCCCATAAAAAAAAAGAAGCAAATTTAAGAAAATCTCGGTAGAGATTACTTTTATTTTCATTAAGATTTTCCGTATATGTTAAAAGTGATACTAGTCTGGATGAAAATCAGAGGGGAAACACTAACATAGATTGTGGAATTTCTAAACCTAAATTAACAACACTTTAATATCTTTGAGGACCGAAAAGTTTGATGATCTATATCATATTTTTATAATTATTTTCACCATATTTAGAAATTTTTATTATTATGAATAAAAGGATGCTTAATGGTTTAAGTTAGCCTTCCTTACACCTAATCTACTTAATCGAATAATTAGGCCATAATTATTGTTTAATTGTAACAATCTGTCCATTTCCTATAATTAATCACAATTCGTCTTTCTTACTTTAACAATCTCACGAATACGTTTTCAAACACACAAGCATAAACAATAGAGAGAAATGAAGGCATCTATAGCATTCCTCATCTTCACTATTTGTTTCCATGCTTCAGCCAACATTGGAAGTTCACAAGGGGATGGAAACTCTTCACAACTAAACGGAAGTACTTCACAATCAGCAGACTCCTGCGGCTCCAATCTAAACCTCAGTGTTCCTCTCCTCTTTGACACAACCAATCTCAATTGTCTTCCTGTTTGGAATGCTCAAGGATACATCCTTAGAGTAAGTGCATTATTCCTTGAACATAACCAGTTTTAATTGATCCAAAATAATCGTATAAAGTAAATTATTGTCCTTCTACTTGTGATTGTGGATCCCATTTCAAGATCAAGTGTGTTTGGATAAACAGTTTAGTGAAATGCTTATTATTCAATAAATTCTTATCAAATCATCAAAACCTAGTCATAAGCTTGGCAATTTTTTTATTTTCACCTATGATAACAATGAGACGATCAAACCTATATTTTTATGCATCTATTCTCACCACTAGGACAAGGAAGAAAGAAGTCATAGGTTCTTTCCACTAACAAAAAAATTAACAAACTAATAACTAATGTTTATCCATAAAATAAATCTTATTAGGACAACGCTTGTAGTTCATCACATCCATATAAGCTTGACAATGATGTAGCTGTTTAAGAAGCTGAAATGAACTAGTTTATTTTGATAAACTTTTCAGTCAAAATTAATAAGTTTACAAATTTCAATAAGCTGTTTATGAGCTACTTTTGTCATCTCAGCTATACACTTTCTAAGTTAAACGAAAGTTTAACTGTGACTAGTGACCTATCATAAGTTAGCATCAAATAACCAACAAACCGTATATATAATATATGGCATTAACTGCTATATATGTATGCAGTATTCTCAGACATCTCAAAACATATGGAGCTTCATTCTTTCAGCACCAAACCCAAATTCGTACATAGCAATTGGGTTCTCTCCCAATGGAGGCATGGTGGGTTCAAGTGCCATTGTGGGGTGGATCTCATCAAATGGGGCAGGTGGAGGCATGAAACAGTACTATCTAACAGGTCTCACACCAAACCAAGTGGTGCCAGATAGAGGCAACCTAAAAGTTCTCACCAACTCAACCTTCATTACATCACAGTCCTCACGTTTGTACATGGCATTCCAGTTACAAACCAACCAACCTTTGTCCAAGTTGATTTATGCCTTTGGACCTAACGGTGTGTTCCCTTCGGCACCAACTTTTTCATTAACGCAGCACCAAGACAAAGTCTCTATTACGTTGAATTACGCAACAGGTTAGTCATCAAAAGATGCCATGCACTAGTTTTAATATTCACTTTTTTTGCGAGTAAATTATATTATTACACGTGAACTATTTTTTTTTCAAACACGTTGTTAAAAATCTTTAGTAACATATTTAAAAAATATTATCAAATTATAAATATATGTTATTAATATGGTTTTTAAACATTTAATTAGATATTATGTATATGTCATATTATTAAAATCTTTTTATGATATTTAGCAACATAGATTATATATAATATTTAATAAAATATGACAAAAATATATTAATAATATTTATTTATAATTTATTGTCATTTTATTAATATTGTGAAAGGCTTTTAATAATATTTTTACTGGATATTAATTAGACACGAAAATATTACTAAAGTCATATATATAGTAATGTTAATTCAATATCTCTGGCGAAGGAAACATATGCGTTCACGAGAAGAAATTTTAACATGTACTCTTTTTTCAGTATGGATCTAGATTATTTACATTCAACAGTTTGGAACCTAATGATCAGAGACTCGTTTTTTATCTAGTTGGTCAATCAAACTTAAAACAAATTCTAAATTGCAACATTTTATCTTCATCCAACAGTTATAAATTAATGAGCTGCTTGTGTGAATACGTGTAAAAATGACTGCAAATCTGGTTTCATCAAGATTGGAGAAATGCTACTTCTAACTACTTGGCAAATGAGGATTATTCTAGTGTTGACCTTTCGGTTGAATTGATTTTGACAAATGATTGGACCAATATACATGGCCCATTCAAAACTATACTTGGCTGGTTTGTGGTTGTTGAGAGGACATTCTTTTCTCATGCAAGAATAATCTAGATGAAATGTAAATCTGACTCGACCCTCTACCAAACCAAACTCACATGTTCTAGTTCTTTATTTTATTTTATCTTTGGAACCTTATGTTCTAGTTCCATCCACTAAACTTGGCTCGTTAGTTTCTTTTGCATAACACGTGTTAATAGCAGTAGATGTTTTATAATAATTAATATGGACGTACGTTTAAGTCAACTTATGTATTAGTCATAAATTTTATAGATTAAAAAATTATGTGATTATAAGAAATTCTCTACCATGTAGTCAATAAAAATCATCTTATCATAGTCATGTTCTTAATTGATTGATGATTTAAGAATTGCTACATAAATTATCTCTCTATTTAATATTTGTTTTCTTTTCTAAAAATATTTGATGTGAACATTTTGTGCTGCCTTGTGGATTTTTCATGTAAATTGGGAAAATGCTTTTTGTTTTTGCTCTCAAAATTAAAAGTTCATAGAGAGTATAGTCACATTTGAATAATCAGGGATGCCATAATTTATGATTTTATTTGAAACAGGTTCAAGTGCAACAACAGGAAACTCATATACGATCCTGAAAAGAAGCCATGGAATATTGAATATCTTTGGATGGGGCATCCTAATCATAATGGGAGCAATAGTTGCTCGGTACTTCAAGGAATGGGATCCATTTTGGTTTTATTTCCACGCTTCAGTTCAGTCTTTGGGTTTTGTTCTGGGAGTAACTGGTGTAATTAGTGGTTTTGTCTTGAATAATCAACTTCATACTGACGTTAGTCTTCACAAGGTTCTTGGAATCATCATTTTCGTTCTAGCCTGCCTCCAGGTATTTATCTATTTTAACATTTTAACAATTTTGCACTTTATTCAAAACCTGTTAAATTATAATGCATATGTATATATAATTTTTTATACTATCATTTAATTATATATTAATATTTAAATTATTTTAAGATAATTATTTTAAAAACTAACAAATTTATCAACTTATCATATATGAGAATGAGTTGCTATATATGATGATGAGTTGTTATGATTGAATAATTATATTTTTTTTTTTACATTTTCAATAGAGAAACCATTTTTCTCTTCGAATATTAGTACCATTAGTTATTTGATTTAGTATACTTAACAATAAGAATATAATTTTGATCTTTAAAATTTCTCAACTTTTTTTAAAAAAAAATATTATTAAGATTAATGTTAAAACTAGGGATTAAATTTATTTTTTTCTAATATCTTGAAATAAATTAACCGATGGTCCTAAAGTATCAAATTGATGTGTATGACTATAAATATAAATTATAAAAAGTGAAAATACTTATCAGATTTCTTCCCCTTAACTTTTTTTAATGTATGTTTGTCTATTATAAAATTTCATTTATTTAATTCTTTTTATTTTTATTTTGTTTCATTTATTTAATCCTTTTTATTTATTTTGTTGTTCGTTCCTTATATGGGTTTTGGTATACTCTTTCCATGTTTTTATTTTCTCTCTTTTGCTATTAATAATATTTTGGGGCAGGTTGAGAGTGATTAAAATTTGGTTACTGATATAGTTGGGATGCTTTTTCCTTTCATGATTCCAGCCTTTTTTTTTAAAATAATCCTTTTCAAATTTTCTTTAAGGACTAATTATTTAATATTATATAATATTAATTTGTGTGTCTGTCCGCTTTAGTGACCAATAAAAACATGATGAAAAGTAGATCTCAAAAAAACAACATGAAAATTGAAAAGTAAGCAGGTGACATAACAAGAAAAAGGCTTAATGTATAATCATCATCATCATTATTTTTCGCTTCTTCCACGACTGCAAATTAAAACATAAATCACTGAAAAGGAAACACAAATTTGAGCATATATTTTAAGAGTTCTTTATTATTCAGCTTAAATCTCTAATTACTAGTTATTTTTCACCTGCCTCTTGAGTATAATATTTTGAATGGAAATAAACTAACTCCTATATAATAAATGTTAGCGCAGTTTATTGAGAGTAACTTAGTTTGTTAACAAACTATTGACCTTATTTAAATGATAAATATCTCTTTCAAATATGTCTACCTATAAGAGTTAGGCTACTCACTATTTTAGTGTGTTTGCTTTTGTAGATAATGGCTTTGCTTGGTCGACCGAAGAAGGAATCAAAAGTGAGAAAGTATTGGAATCTATACCATCATAACTTGGGGAGAATTTTGATCATACTAGCCATAGCTAACATTTTCTACGGAATCAAATTAGGTAAGGAGGGAAGTGGATGGAATATCGGTTATGGAATTGTGCTTGCCGTATTACTCACTATGGCAATTACTTTTGAGACTCAACAGTGCAGTAGAGACGACTAAATAGTAAATTCTTTCCTTCATAGATTTTGTTTTGTTTCACCACTGCTTTTTATTTGGAAGCTCTTCAGTTCCATCTAAACTTATTTTTGTATGAAGAGGATTGGTAGTGATTAATTTTATGCTAGACGTATATTTTAATTATGCCTCTTCCCCTTAAAGGGGAAGCTTCAACAAATTGCTATGAGTCCATGGCATTATATAAAATCAAGAGTATATATAGAATTATAGACTATTGTTAAAAGTACAAGGATCCGAATTTAATATTTGTAGCTGTGTTATCTCTTTCACAAGCATACCAAATAATATAAGTCATAAAATGAAAAGTTTAAATATTGTTTTGTTAGAGACTTGTGTAATATTAATAATTTTTATGTAAATATTAACTTATGCTAATGAATATTACAAGAAAGCGATAAAAACAAATTTTAAATTGTTTGAACGTGTAATACATGTACTCGTTGTGAATTAATGCTAAAATTAGCCAACAAATACTTTTTTTTTCCTAATCCCTTAGTTGAAAAAAGTCTTAGTTCAATTATTAAATCTGGATTCCTCAAAAACTTAATATAAAAGAACTAGATTTAAGTCAAGTGATTTAAGATAACTAATGAATTAAGTTTCATTTCTAGATACAAAATTCATTAGATATTTTGTTTTAATTCAAGACTATGAAAGCATTTTTCAACAACAACGAAATCCAAAAAACTTGCCATAATTGGTTATTTCGCAACAAGCATTGAGTAAAGAAATAAAATACTAACATCAATACAATGAATATGAGTTTGATTACACCTAACCCTAACAATGGAGGAAATTGGCTTCTGATAGCCATGAGTAGCATCAAAATACATAGAGGAAAGAAGAAGATAAAGAATGGAACTAAGTGGAGCTTTCTATCTCAATGGGTCTGCAAAAATGTGCCCAATGAAGTGCTTAACATGCCATAAATGACAATCAATCTTATTTATACAAGAAACAAAAGTTATATTTTAAGTGACTTTTAGTTAAACTCAAAATACTAACTAGTACAAAACATCGTGAGTAAGAGAACATAATCTAAGTTAGCTTCAACTTGTAGAAGTTCATTTTTCTTGGTATTAGGTTTTAGCTCCAGTTTCATTTCTTGGCTTAGCTACATCAAAGAACTCTTACTCATTTCTTGGCTTAATAAGAAGTAATAACATTATTCTTTGATTAATTTCATAAGTTTAAGCTAACTGACCTTCTATTTATACATCATGTGTTTTTTTTTAACATTTATACATCATGTTTTCGGCAGAGTTATTAATTCCGTGCAAGAATGATGAATGAGTGACATTATTTTACACAAAGATAATTAAAATGATATAAACTAAACAATGATATACAAAAGTCCAAACCCATATTTTATATAGCAGAAGTTCAAGCCACGTCCTTGTCTCTTTCTGACTTGTGCTTCTTAATATTTTCCCTTAGTAGCTTTGTACAACACAGTAGTAGTTCCAACAAGTAACTTTCTTTTAACTCATAATTGATAATTGTATTATTATGACATCATTTGATTAATTTTTGTAGCTGGAAATTAACACCGTACGCAGTTGGCTGGGTTAATTGGTCTTATTGTACATTTGAACGAAACCATATATGGCCGTGTCTGCATGTCCTGTTCCATTCGGCAATGCCAATTTTCAAATACTGCTCGTTAACTCCAAGGATAATTTATAGAAAGTTTCTGATTTTTCACCATAAAACTGAACATAATTAACGGCACATCCTAAGTAGCTACCTCCACACACAAAATGAAGCTGACATACTTTTGCCAAATATTCTTGTTCATTATCATCTATAGTTCATCAACCTTTATGACTTCTCAAGATTCACGCTCCTCTAATTTGGTGCAAATTCATCAGTTTCCCATCCCTTTCGATACAAGTTCACTTCTATGCAGTCCTGTTTGGCCTACTCACAGTTTCATCCTTAGAGTATGTGTGCATGCGTGTTGCATTGTTTTTCATCCGATCGAATTTTGTGACAAGAAAAATGTTAGTAACATATTTTTTAATTTAATTTTGTATTATTAACTGAAATTTATTAAAAATTACATAGTTGTGTAGGTTTTATTTATTATTTAATGAGTTTTTTGTTTGACTTTATTTTTTAATAAATTTTAACAAAAAATAAGTAATGTCTTAATAAGAGTGTCTCAGAAAATCTATACAATAAAAAAGAATATCTTAGAAAATAATGATTTTCCATTCACAACTTTATGATGTGAAGAATAACATTTAACACCACCTAGGGCATGAATCATTTGGTGCAGGGTTATTACTTCTTAACCAGAAATTTTGAGTCTTAAATATACAAACTATATTAAAGTACTCAAATGAAAAGTTTTATCATTCATGGTTATGCTATCCAACTCAGACAAGATGGATTGTCTTGGATTATCTGTGGTCTAGAATACATATTGGACTTGGTAAAAAATAAATTTTAAAAGAATAACTACCAATCAAATTATAGTTACAAGAATAATAAAAACAAATAGAAACATACACTGAAGCGTGTGGAGAATATGTGAGCGATCAGAAATGTACCACTTGAAAATTATAAATTAATAATTTAGGTAAAAAAAAATTCTAATTGGTATGATGATAAGATAATTGACATAAAGGGAAAAATCAAAATATAAAACACACGTTTAAAAAGTTAAAATTATTGAGAAAAAGAGATGAACAGTTGTCTTCGAGTTGCTTTCGTTAATATATAAAATTGTAGGCGTGGAAATTGAGTGTACCTCTTTACTTTGTCAAGGTGTGATAAAGGGGCAGAGGTTATTATACGTATGAGACACAATCTCTTAATGTTGATGGAGCTGGCTAAAATGAAAAGATGGAAAGGTCATGTAAGCCTGTGCTGTTGCATTCATCACAGTATACTTCAGAAAAGGAACATGGTATGCAAAGCAAGGCGATTCCCACAATTATTTTGCTTCAATCATTAAGAATTTAAGATATTGCTATGATCCTAAATTAAAAGAATCTTTCCTCATATACATAGGATTCTTAATCTGTTAATCATTGCACGATGGCTATCTATTCTTGTCAAAAGATTTCTGGTTGCTTGCCATTTGTATCAGTACATGTGATCCTTGTACTGTCATACATGTAACAAATAATAGTAAGTAGTTTCCATGGGACTAGAAATCTAGCTTAAGACTTAAATTACAATACAAACACACTTACGGACTCCATTTAGGAGGGGAAGGATTTAAGTGGTTTCTTGCTTATGGAGTCATTATCGGCGTCTTTGTTATTATCGTTGTCATTTTGGAGATAAGAATGCGTGCCATTGCAAGAAGAGAGACTCCGTCCAAAGAAACCTCATCATCATATCCTCAAGCCGTGGAGTTACCTTATTAACTTAGCATATTTAGTTTGAATTCAAAATTATTTGTAATTTCTAATTCAATCCGTTGTATTAGCAATAGCTAGCTATATATTGTTTTAGAATTACTACACGCATCTAATACAAGTTTCCATTGCCAAACTTGAATGCAACTGTGGAGATTTACTACACGCATCTAATACAAGTTTCCATTGCCAAACTTGAATGCAACTGTGGAGATTTACTACACGCATCTTTTCCTTTTCTCTTTTTTATTTAATTGATTTAATTTGATTCTTTTATTAATAAAAAAAAACAATTTAATCCCTACATTTTTAAATCATCACAATGTTGTTCTTTCGAACTAGCTCAATGTAATAAATAGCCCACATAATTATGGGTTATATAAGACAATATTTTTTTCTTCCGAACTATATCTGGGTAATATGGATAAATAGCCTAAGGATAAACAAAGCCAACAATTTGTATCCTTAAAACCTTAAAAAAAAAAACTACATTATGGTGTTCCTCTGTTAAGGTTGCACCAATAGCACTAATTACAAAAGCATCTTCAACCTCACCATGAGTGATCATGAATAAATTACAAGAACTATTAATTGAATCAAACATTTTACAATTGACTTTATTCACCCTATATTAGTCATTCATCAGTTTCCTATTATAGAAAGCTTCGGTACCATTGGACAACCCATTAGCAATTATTGTTAATGGCGCAATCCTAAATTAAACCAAAGAGATTTTCAGGGCACAACAATCTGAAACCTCCTATCCAACCTTAATTACTAGCCTTTAAAAAGTTTTGACCATTTGCACGTGATTTCTCATGAAACTCCTAAGGTTCTCAACACCATAACTTCTAAGAACAAGCCATAGTTTGAGGGAATACTTAACGGTATCTGCTAATCCTAGCCTTGTAGTCAATCACTTGCTTTGACGCAGAAGCAAGCTTTACTGAAAAGGATTTTGTGAGGGAAGTGTGATCTTTGATCACCCAAAGGCAACAACATGCTAAATTGGTCAAAAACCATATATGATTTGAACATTAAATAAGGAATTAAAGACGTAAAATAAAATAAAAGGGCAAACTAAGATATTTTCAATATCATATTTTTTTCCTCCTTTAGAGGTACATTTTACATACTAGCTACTCTCTAAAACTAGTCAAACCATTTCTATCTACTATCATTTTATTTTTTATCTATATATATTTGATCTTTTTAATTGTTTGTCTCTTTCAATTTATTCTCTTTTATCTCTAATTTTAATATTTTTTTTAAAAAATGTTAATAGCTACAATTAATCTTGTATCATAATTTAAATTGTTGATATATTGTAAATCTAAAAAAAATGTTTATATTTTAAAAAAAAGTTATTTATTATGATTTTTAACTATAATATACTTTATATATATTAAAAAATCTATTAATTATAAATTTAAAAGTAAATTATTATTTCAGTCTCCGAAAACGTAGAGCAATATGACATTAATTCTTGAAATGAAAAAAAATTAAATAAGTCCTTCAAAGTGTAATCCGTCAATCACATTTATCCAAAATTGAAAAGAAAAATGTTAGTTAAATGATAATATTGACATGTGTTTATATAGGGATTAAAATGAGAGTAAACGGTTAAACTTAAAGACTTAAATGAAACAATTGATGAAAATTTTAAGGGCTTATTTTATTTAGAATTTCTTTAGTTTTAAAGACTAACTTAACAACACTATAAGACTTATAGATACTAAAATGGTAATTTACTCCAAATTTAATTATAAAAAGTATATTTATCTTGTGTGATGAGAAAAGACAAACTAGTTTGATTTAATAAAACAATATAATTTAGCAAAAAAGCGCATGGTAAACATTTTCCTATCTTCATCAATTCTAGATTATTTTTTTCTTGTATGTATGTGCTTGGCACATCCCTTGCCACCACATATCTTTGGCTTCTGGGTTGAATGAGAACTTTACTCAGATGATAGGGAGTTCATTTTTTGCTGCTAAAAAAATTTCTAGTGCCTAATAAGTTGCTCGCTAATAAGTCTGGAAACATCACATGCAATTGGTGAATGAATACTTAATTCTCGATAGAGACTCATTTAGCACGGGTCGAAGTGAACTTTTTCTAAATATTCAATGCTGCATTTTGCATGAATAATATAATTACATATGCATGAACAAAATTGAAAATATAGGACAGCTGGCTAAACCAGTGCAAACAAACAAACAAATAGGATTACGCCAATTAACGACGTACAACTATAAGTAACATCCCTATAATGATACTGCTGTACCAGTTTTTCGTTTTTCATTTAATAATGCATCTATACTTTAACAATAATGTATGCTAAATAATTAAGTCTTAAAGTGAATCTTTTCAACAGTTCAAGTTTACCCACTGATGATTATTAATGAGTTTGACACTGGATTCATTTCCATCGGAAAATGATCGTCCTTTCACGTTATAGTTTTTACGTAATTTTATCATACAAAAATTATGTTTATTTCTTTTTATATAGATTTTAAAATTTGAAGATAAAATTCTCTTTATTTAATGTCTATTATAAGAGAAAGCAACTATAAAATCAAATTACTACTTATTTAATGTCTATTATAGTATTCATTTAGTTATTATAGGTGGAATACGAAAAATAAAATTTAAATTTTAGTCTTTAATATATTTTTATTAATATGCAGTGGTTGGTTCTGCCTCTTACTATACCGTTCATTTCATTCTTTTTTCATTCACTTTCGTTACAAATGAACGGATCCTAAATCAATGTCATTTTACGGACAAAAAAACTAATTTAATTTAAAATTTTCATATGGACCCACAATGTGAAAACCTGACTTGAAAAGGTGCAATTTCAGACTTATTATTGACACACATCATTGTTTCATTGTATGGATGCAATAAATGAAAACAGGAAAAATAGTTGAGCAGTGTCATTGTATAAATATTACTGGTAATCGTTGGCGCAATGCTGTGGTCAATTTCTGCACTGGTTTAGGAAGCTGTCCTATTCTCACTTTTGTTCATCGCATCTGTAATTATGAATACATGCAAAATATATATATAGTACTTCATTGGTAGAAAAAAAAAAAAAATTGGCTTCAGCCCGTGCTGAATATGTAATTAAGTATTCATATTTATCAATTGCATGTGATGTGTCCTTCCTGCAGGCTGCCTTAATTAGCAAGCAGTCTTGTTGAGCTCTAGAAATTTTAGCAGCAAAAATGGATTTTGTATATAATCTCAGAAAAGTTCTCATTCTACACGGAAGCCGAAGATATGTTTTTGTGGCAATACTGGCCAAGTTCATTCATTCATCACAGAATTACATACTTAGGAAAATGCCGGAAGATACGACAATGTTTGCCAAGTGTTTTTGTGCTAATAAATAGCATTAATTGTTTTATTAAATTAAAGAGTTTGATGGTGATAGGTTAAAAATCACTATTGTTATGACTTTCAAGAAAATTTGGTAAAGATTGACAAACTTATATATATAATGATTTATAGTTCAACAGTATAATATTATTTTAGAATGCTAGTGTATAATATATTTTTTCTCTAAATTTGGATCCAATTGTAAGATGAGTTTACTATATAAAAAAAATGCAGCTTTCAGCTAGACTTGGATCCTAAATCTCGGTTTAGGAAAATAGTTACTTTATTCTAAGATTCTTCAATGGTTAGTACGTAGTATGTTTGGTTATAAGTTGAAATGAGAACTAAACCTACGTTCAATGTGAATGCCAGAAGTTTTCCTTCTCCATTTTATGTTTTGGAATGTATGAACGTGTTTATATTGTTGATCGAAAACAGATATCCAAACATGCTTTAGATCATTCTAGTTTAAGAATATCAATCTTCATGAATGATCAAGAGAATGAATTACTAATAAAAATGAAATTGAAAAGACAAAAAATAAAATGGTTGCTGGAAGTGAAGTGATTGAAAACATGTTTAAAAATCGTCTAATATAACTTTGATGAGTAGTGGGTAGGTAGGATCTTACACTAAATTTCATGACATAATTTCAAATTTATTACATTGAACAAATTGGTATTTAAAGCTAAAAGATTTTCACAAAGACTAACTTGTAATAATTACTCCTAATAATTTCCAATGGTCATCTCATCACCATTGATAGCGATATGATCATACTTCTCTGTCATTGATGAATTCTACGACATTGAATCTTCTTATCTTCAAATCTGCCTTTTGGTCACAGTCCTGCCAAAATACGACAATGGAATAATTTTGATATCAACAAAGGATAACCATATGGAAGTTCAATTTGTTTAAGAAGTTACCTAACAGAGAATTGGCATGCTCCTGCACCAACTTCCATGCCATGATCACATGGTGTTCCTCTGTTAAGGTTCCACCAATAGCACATCTAATCATAAAAGCTCCTTCGACCTCACCATGAGTCATGAATGCATCACCAGAACTATTAACAGAATCAAGCAATTTACGATTGACTTCATTCACCATATACTCATCATTCACCAGTTTCCCATTATAGCAAGCTTCAACACCTTTAGAAAGTCCATTAGCAATTATTGCTGATGGGGCGATCCTAAAGCAAACCAAAGAGAATTTTGGTGGCACAACAATCTCAAACCTCTTATCCAACCTTACTAGCCCTTCAAAGGTTTTCGCCATTTGCACATGATTTCTCAGGAAGTTCCTAATGTTCTCAACACCATAGCTTCTAAGAACAAGCCATAGTTTGAGGGCATTGAATTTCCTGCTCAAGGGTATCTGCCAATCCTTGTAGTCAATCACTCGCTTTGACTCAGAAGCTTTGTTCCTCAAGAATTGAGGATTTACTGTCAAGGATTTTGTGAGGGCAATGTGATCTTTCACCCAAAGGCAACAACATGTCAAATTGGTCAAAAACCATTTATGAGCATTGAGGCTAAAGGAGTTAACCTCTTCAACCCCATCAATGCAATGTCTAAACTCAGGGCAAATGCAAGCTGAACCTGCATAAGCAGCATCAACATGGACCCAAATTCCATAGTCCTTGGCCACATTACACAATGGCCCTATAGGATCAATGGTTGCTATTGCAGTAGTGCCAACAGTGGCACATAGGAAACAAGGAATCAACCCTCTCTCCACATCCAAAAGAATGGTGGAGAGAAGAGAATCAGGAGACAGAGCAAACGAATTCGACCTCTTCGTTTTGATGACCCGGAAATTCGCTGGATGGATGCCTGCAATTTGTGCTGCCTTCTGAAGTGCACTGTGTGTTTGATCAGAGCCATACACCACAAGTTTTCCTATGTTCTCCTTCCCGACTTGGGAAAGTTTTTTCTCCCTTGCAGCCACCAAAGTGCACAAAATGGCCTCACAAGTAGTCCCCAACACCACACCACCACCATGATCACCACAGAAAAGAAAGCTTTTGGGGAGGTTCAGCACTTGTCCAAGCCAATCCATGACTATGCTTTCAAGCTCAGTGGCAGATGGAGATGACACCCAGTTGAATCCAACCACATTGAGTCCAGCGCTCAGCATCTCACCCATAAACCCTGCTATGCTACCACTTGAAGGGAAGTAGCCATAAAAATTAGGACTTTGCCAATGTGTGAGGCCAGGGATGATGTGATCTTGCACATCTTTAAGTATGGATTCAATGGGTTCTGGACCACATGGAGCAGAAGTTGGTAATCTTTGTTTAAGATAACCAGGTTCTACTTTACTTAAAACGGGATAATGGCTAACATTCCTAATATAATCAGCAAGGAAATCAACCATCATATAGCCTTGCCTCTTGAATTCTTCAGGATCTAGAGGTTTTATGATTGGTGCATCACTTTGAGGGTTCCTATTCATTGTATTCTTCATTTCCATTTTTCTTTTTGGATGTAGAAGAGAATCATTCACGGGGTATATATAGAAGAGACTTGTCTCATAGTGTATTTAATTCTTAACTAATTTTTTTGTGAAAACAAATGTATACAACGTGACACATTAGGACTTGGGTGAGTTGGATGATAATTTGTGTGAAGGTGTTTGGAAGGGGCATTCAGTTATAAAAATTTAAATAACTTTTTATCTTTGTTTAAAGGGGCATTCTTCATTTCCATTTTTCTTTTTGGATGTAGAAGAGAATCAGTCATGGGGTATATATAGAAGAGACTTGTCTCATATATATTTAATTCATAACTAATTTTTTTGTGAAAACAAATGTATACAACATGACACATTAGGACTTGGGTGAGTTGGATGATAATTTGTGTGAATGTGTTTGGAAGGGGCATTCAGTTATCAAGATTGTTGACATTCAAATAACTCTATCTTTGATTGTCGTTTTTTTATTATTTTCAACATTTCATGTCTATTAAAAGTTGTGAAGTAAATTAGGGAAACTAGAAAAATTAAGATAAACATTAACATGACAACAGTGTATGATGTCATGATGCTGATGCCAACCCTCGTGGTTGTGCAAGCATCAACAATTAATTGCTAAGGATTCTTGATTGATGATCGAGAAATTATCTTTGTATAAATTTTACTGAGTACGTAGGAGATGTCTGAAAACTGAATATAGCAAAGTGAAAGAGAGTAATATCTCGTTTTTTTAAATAAATTAAAAATGATTTATTTAAAAATAAATAAAATTTTAGAAAAATAATAAGGTTTTTGTAATTAAATAAATAAGGAGAAATGATTTTATTAATTAAAATAATCTTTTTAAGATAAATAAAATAAATGTGTTTTTAGAAGAAAAAAAGAGTGAAATAAAGTTCTTATTATAAAATAAAAAAATAGAGTAAATAATAGGTTGAGAATAATCTATCTATAGATCGAAACATATTAGGTTTATATTATATTCTTTCTTTCAAATTCGTTTTTCTTTTTTCGTCTTTCAAAATCCTCTCTTTTTCTCGTATACACTCAAACTTATTTTAGTAAAACTACAATCATAAACTTATTAACTGTTCAATTATCGTGAAATTTTGACACCACCTTTAAAATTTATTTTTGCACATTCCATCATTGAGATCTGGGAATTTTTGCACATTCCATCATTGAGATCTGGGAAATAATGGGCAAATTATTCTAATGAGACTCTTCTTAGAAACTATTTTCCAGAATGGATCCCTTTCTAAACAATTTATACAATGGGTGCTTTTGTATTCTCTCGCCACTATGCAAGTAGCCGGTGTGACTGGCAATTTGCACACAGCAGGCTAGGCACATAGGCTATACAGTTGGTTTCTATTACAGGCCTACGGTGGCATCACCATGTGGCATGTTTTGGTCCATTTTACTCATTAATATAGCTAGTTAATTATGATTTGCATTGGGTGCTTTTGTATTCTTGCATTATGATGACAGTCTCAAATGCATTTGGGTGCGTATTATGAAATGCATTTGTAAATTCCGCTTAAAGGTACATTGTGCTTGCAGCTCACCTGTCATGATAATAAATTATTATTTATGATAAATTTATGTATTTGAATTGTTTACTCTTATGTCTTGTTTCATGTTAGAGAGAATGAGAAGAGATTGGAGCCTTCATTGCATTGTCTACGTGCAATGAGAATTTATCTCCCCACAGACATTACTTTTCAAATCCCAATGGTGAAGATTCTTGAAAATTAATTTTGAACCTGATTTTCAAATTTTATAATGATCTAATGGTTAACAAGTTCAGGATCATAATTTTACTTGGACAAGTTTAGGTGTATGAGGGAAAATAAAAGCTACATGTGAGAGACATTTCTCTCTTCACACACATTATTTTGCAAATCCAAACATTAAAAAACTGAGTTTCAAATATGGTATTAAAATTTCATAATGATCGTGGTTAACGATTTATGGATCATAGTTTTACTAGGACATATTTGGATGCATGTAGAAAAAATAGAGGATTTTGAGAGAGGGAGGAAGGAAAACCAATATGAGAGGAAGAGAGTCTCGAGATGTACCATAAATGTAAAAAATGACTTAAAATGTCTTTTTATACCTAAGATATTCTTTGTTTATTATTTAGTCTATTTTTTCTTTATTTCATAAACAAGAACTTTATTTTACTATCTATCAAATGAATAAATAAAATATTATTTTTATTTTACTTCAAACAATTATTTTAATTAATAAAATTGTTTCTTCTTATTTGTTTAATTATAAAAACCTCGTTATTTTTCTAAAACTCTATTTATTTTTAAATAAAATTATTTTTAATTTATTTTACGAAAAATGGAGTGTTACATAGAGTGACCCTGATTGGTCACCTTATAATTTTACTTGGTGAAAGTGACATGACATATCCATTATGTGGCATGTCTTATTTTATACTCTTAAGTGCCCTAGTGTTATCTTTCACTGACATAGTATCACATTGCATATAGGCTTGAGTCTTAGTATAGTTATTACATAACACCTGTGAATTATTTATTATGAGATTTGTGAGTGTTGTTATGTCTTGAGTCAATTGTGTAATTCATGTGTGATGTGATTGGTTATTGAAAAATAAATTTTTAAGGATAAATTGATGAAGTGACGTGAATTGTATTAAGTTGAGCTATGTGATCAATATTTATATAATGTATTTTGCTTATGTATTTGTTTATCCATATTTTATTTAGAAATATGATAACTCACTCCCTATGTATTTGTTTATCCATATTTTATTTTGCGTGAATATGTTATTTTATGTTATTTTATTTCGCTACTTGACTTGTTTCCTTGTGTAAACTTGGACGACCTTATTTTGAGTCAGAGATATTTTTAATAAGTTTCATTTAATAACAATAAAGCAAATGTGACAATTTTATCCACGTGGATTTATTATATGATTTGAATAAAATTGATTTAATTAAATTCCGTATTTTATATATTTTTCTTATTTATATGTATGTCGGGATAAAAGGTTTTATAGTGAGAGTGACGAATAGTTTAGGTTGAGAATATTTTTTTATTATTTTAGAAATTGTTTAGTTTTAGGAATTTTTTATTTTAGCTTTATACAGAAAATAATAAAAAAAAAATATTGTATTATTTTTATTATCTTATATAAACATTTTCAGTGTATGGCACAACTGTATAGATCATTGAGATAAAATCACTACGGTATAGATCATGGAGATAAAGCTAACAACAAAGGTGAAATGAGAGGTGATATAAAAAACTAAAAGGTGAAATGAGAGAGGATAACAGTTTTGTGGCAAAAGTAAATCCGTTTTTCAGAGTATGGCACAACTATATCTCTTAGGTTATCAGTAGTGCAACTCAAAAGTGATCATCCAATGATACCTTAAAAATAAACCTAGTTGACTATATGTTACATCCTAAGTTGCTTCAACTTACAATCAAGTAGTTTATTCTAATTTCTATACAAAAGAATCTTGCAGAGCTTAATTAGTAAAAGTTTCTTATATCACCATAGTGATACCTTCATCTTGTGCATGAAGAGTAAGTTCTCAGTTGCCGTAGTATAATTTCTTTCAACTATATGGACTTGCATTTCAGAGACGGTTCTGTTGAAACAATGCTTCCTTTTGGAAAACGATATCAACGACCCTCTTGCAAAATTGGCAACATAATTCATTCTTTTCATCTTTAGCCCCAAAAAATTAAATGAATTTGGAAGCTTAGTTACCAGCAAGAGAGAAAAAGCCTTTGGAATTAGGGGACCTCACCAGGATTGAAGAAATGGCACCACTATGTTGAACCAGATATATAATAAATGAAATCCATGCTGCAGCGCTAAGGAAGACTAGAAAACCAAACAACAGTCCATCCACTTCATCCAGGAAGAAATCTAATAACATATATCCATAAACCAATATTACCAGCACAGCCACACTCCAAGCTACTCTCTGCATCATAAAATGGACAGTTATAGATGAATATCAAATAGATTTTTTCATTGGAACTTCCAAACCAATACGAAATCATTAGAAATTATTTATGTTAGTCTGCTTAAATTACTACTTTATAGTCTAAATAAAAATGAACATATTAAAATACTTCTTTCTTCTTATTCGAGTTAAATTTCATGTTATTGAAGTTATTTGCTTATCAAAATTTTGTCTTTTCTATAAACCTCGAGACAGTGGAGTTTAATTTACATTTTTCTTTTTGAGTTTTTCATAGTTGAGGCTTCATTTTACTCTGTGAAGTACAAGATGTATGTCTGCATAAACAAATGGCTATGCATGCATCTATCCTTTTGCTAATAGCCATACAAGAATAACCTTGTATCATTTGCTGCCAGCCTATGATCAAATAATGTTCTATCCTTCTCACAGTCAATGTTTCTTAGAGCTCAAGTTTATTACTTCTAAACTGTAGTATGTACTAAATGAAAGAATTCATCCTAGCATGTTTGTACTAGTAATACATATGCAATTTAAACAAACAAATCTTTATGAGCATTTAAGTTAATCATGGATCACTTGGTTAATAAAAAGTATTAATAATTTTGGATAAAAATAACTAAAGGGTTAGATGGAGAGCTTGCTTACCTCTACTATAGGCCCTATTCTGAAGGTCCCCATTACCTCCTCTTTGGACACCAAAGTAAGAAGGGGAATAAGTGCAAAAGGAATCTGTATTGCTTGGACCACATTAAGCCATTCATTCAAGGTATCCAAAGAACCTTCTGAGGTATTAAAAACAATTGCACAAATCATAGTTGGAACAATTGCACAACTTCTTGTAATCAATGCCCTCAACCACTTCTTTATATTGAGCTTGAGAAAACCCTCTGTTATAAACTGCCCTGCATATGTGCCTGTGATGGTACTACTTTGTCCAGCTGCTAACAAACCAATACCCCATATATAGAGAATTGGAAACAACCCTCCTCCATACCTCTCCTGAAGATACTGCCCTGCATTTACCAATCCTATGCCTTTGGCCTGTTCTGTACCATAGAACACCCTAGCGAAAACAGTTATCACAAATAGATTGATCACCAATGTGACTAAAAGTGCAACCGAGGACTCAATTGAGTAGTAGTTTATAGCCTCTTGAACCTGGCCTTTGTTACGGATATCAATGTCCCTTGATTGTACTAATGCAGAATGGAGGAACACATTGTGGGGGGTTATCACACACCCCACAATTTCCACAGCCTGCCGAAGTGTTTTCGAATTAACTCTTGGGATCAAAAGGCCTGAAGAAGCACCAATATGGAAAGAAATATGACAATTAGCAACTGTTTGTTACATCCTACAATCAAATGAATGTGCTCAAACTAATTCACTAGATAAATTTGTACCCATCAGTAGTTCTTCTTCACTGGGATTTGTATTGAAGAACATCCACGCAAAAGAAAAGCCCATAGTTCCAATGAAAACTGCGAATACACCTTCTAACTTCCTCACTCCATAGTTCTCGAGAAATAGAAAGAAGAAACTGTTCAACCAGAGACAACAAAGCAGGATTAAAAATGGTGAACCAGAACATATTTTTATTTATTTTACCATACTTATCATCGAGTAAAACATGGTAATCTACAGTTATTTCTATCCATAACTCAAATTGAATGACATATAAGGACAAAACATGGATCAAGTTCTTTATACTTTTGCTATCAAATTCTTAAATTAAATATTGACATATGGATTTTTTTTCAAACATCAAACAACCTTCATTAAGGAGGATGAACCTCAGCACAATAATAAGGTTGCTACCTTGTGATATGCAGGTTATAGATTTAAATCTTAAAAGCAGTTTCTCCACTTGTGAAATTAAGACTGCATACAACTACCCTCTCCAGATCCTACTAGATAGAAGCCTTGTCCATTAGGCCACCTTTTAAATAACCCCCGTTAAGAATTTGTTGTGGAATTTTAGGAAAGAAATCCTATGTTATTGTATGATTTGAGAACTTAATTGCCATGATAAGAATACAAAAAACTTGATACAAGTCTTATACAAAATTTGTTTAAATAATTATAGATGCTCGTACAACATCTTCTTACTAATTTTTTTGTTTCCTTTGTATAATGAGTATTACATGCCTTTTATATTTTCAAAACATTGTTTAGATAATCTTACACCCTTTTCAAAAGTATGTTCAGAATAGAATATACAAAAAGTACCATTATCTAAAAGTACATTCAACACCCAAAACTCAAAAGTTCGTTCAGAATGGTTATCCAAATATGCCTTAAATACATTTACTTCTTCATTTAATACTTTAAAGTAGTAGAGAGATTTGTGAGAGGATATATATAACATTGCTCAATTTGTTAAGCTTACCAATCCATGGCTGTGATAATCACACCAGCCCAAATGGGGAGAAGTCCATGGCTAAGAATCTTGAGAGCAATAGCACTGCCAATAACCTCTTGAATATCAGCAGCAATGAGAGCCAGCTCCGCCAAGATCCACAGCACCAACCTGGCCCAATTGGAGTACTCCTCCCGGCACAGCTCCGCCAGGTGCCGCCCGGTCGCCACCCCAAGCCTTGCCGACAGAAGCTGTATCACCAGCCCCATGATGGTAGACCACATCAACAACCAAAGCAACGTGTACCCTGCAATGGCT
Source organism: Glycine max (assembly GCF_000004515.6). Taxonomy (NCBI): domain Eukaryota; kingdom Viridiplantae; phylum Streptophyta; class Magnoliopsida; order Fabales; family Fabaceae; genus Glycine; species Glycine max. Next base: position 5,244,372 of record NC_038243.2, on the reverse strand, counting down.
CCAGCCTGAAGGTCCCCTTCAAGGTTCCCCGGGTCCAAAAACGCCACGCTCATCAACAGCCCCGGCCCGGTGAACAGCCACAGCTTCCTCCACGAAAAAGGTGGCACCGCTGTGGACCCTTCCCTTACACCACCGGCAGACTCCAGGTCGAATATCTGCACCTTGTCCTTGGCTGCATACACCGTGTCCTTCTCTTCTTCTTCTTCTTCTTCTTTGTTTCCATGTTCCCACTCTGAGGGTGATGTGTTGGGTGAGGAAAATGGTATTGTCTCGCATTCTGAATGTAACAAATGGTTTTCTTCTTCTTCCTCTTCCTCTTCTTCTCCCTTGAATTCTCTTTTGTTGTGTTGTTGTGACTGAGTGCTCATGTTGCATGCAGTTGTGGGATAACGATATCTTTTGTCATGGTTGTTGGGGTTGATATATTTTTAATGATTTTATCTTTGGTTATGTGGGATGGGAGAATAAGATGGAGAGAATTTAGTGCAATGATATCTATGGCTGCGAAATCAAGAATTCAGGGGGGGGGGGTGTGTGCTCGTGCATGCACGCCGCATGCTATTTTTGTAGAGATTTCTTTGGGATAATGTGCTATATTTGTGCTGAAAAATCTATATTTTGGAGATAGTAAATTTATTTAACCAATTTGATTCGCTATTTTTTAGGGTGTCACGTGTAGCAAAAATTGGAGAATGAAATTAAAGCAAATAGAATAGAATGCTGAGAAATTATTACAAGTTGAATTAACACAACCCGTTGTGGGTATAACCTTCTTGCTCTATATTTGGAAAAAAAGTTAAGACTAGTTTTTCAACAATGGCTACTCTACTCTGACCAGTATAGCCTGTTGTCAACCATGTTTTTTTATCGATAATGAGTATCATGCCACCCAAAAATGGATTCTCCGCGATGACTGACTTTATCACAAGATCCTAATTTTTAATAAATTTTATTTATATTTTATAGTGGGGTTTAAAAGAATGAATAAATTACTCTGACTATTCTTGGAGTTTTGTGAAACTACAACAACTGTGGTTCCTCGCTAGAGAGTAGAGACAGACTAAACTGAACACTCACTACTTGCTTCTTATACGAAACTATGTGCTTATTTGGTTTGTCAAGAAAATCACGTTTGCTTTCAAAATAAAATTGATTCTATCTTGTAATACTAATCATATGAAGCTTATTTGTCTAGTGAATGAAAATGTTTCTAAGCATTAGATCCATAAGATTTTCGAACACAATCATATCTCAAGTGATGATACCCTATTAGTCAAAATCAACTGCAGTATTTAACTAAATTATAGAATATAATTTCTAAATACAAATAAATTTTTGGTTAAATTATTTATTTGATAATTATAATTTCATGATTCTTGTCTTTTTAGTTATTATAGTTTGAAAATGATTTTTTTTAATCTTTATAATTTACATTTTAATTCTCTTTTAATCTTTATAATTTTAAAATATTTTTTTTATTCCTTATAGTTTGTATTTTAATTCTCTTTTAGTTTGTATAGTTTGAAAATGATTTTTTAATTCTTATAATTTATATTTTAATTACCTTTTAGTCATTATTAAAAAAAATATATAAAAATTATTAGTTACAAATTAGTTATAAATTATCAACTATTTTTTTAATATTTTTGTAGTTAATTGTAATTCATAGTAAGAACTAAAATAAAATTAAAATATAAAATATAAGAATTAAAAAGATCACTTTCAGATCATATACATTAAAAAGATTTAAATGATGACTACAAAAATCACTTTGGAACTAAAAGGAGTAAAAAGATAAGAATTATAAAATTATAGGGACCAAATGATTAATTTAAGCTAAATTTTTTAAATCAATTTATTTAAAGTCAACAATAATAATATTTCTGAAATTCACATAACCATTCCCTTACACCTATGATTTTGACTGGAAAAGAAAAATCAAACCAAACTCGCTTTATCCTCTTTCTCTCGTTCAAAAACTAAGATGAATGGTTTTCTTAAAATCAATTCTTTCATATTATTGTACTATCGACTTCACTAAAATCTAATCCTCCAAACAACCGAGAATTTTGTTTTGTAGTCTGCATCATGTGAGATTAAATTGAGATTTGAGAAGGACCCACCTCGTTCGATTGAATACCAAATCAAAACTGCGTGCCTTAAGAAAACGTTAGAGAAAAGTGAGATTAGTTGAGCGCGAAGGCACTAATCAGAAGAGAAATTCATGTTAGTATCCTCAGTTGTGAAGCAACAGCAATAGCAAGTATTGCACAAATACCACCATAAAAATTTCAAAATCGAATCACTTGACCAACTTCCTTGTAGATTCCATTCAATCCTTCGTAACCCCTGAACATCAAACAGATACTAGACTACTTTTCATTACTTTCTCTTTCTTTTCTATTTTTACTTCTGATAGTAAAATACCATATTTTATTAACAAGACATACACCTAGATTATAATCCTCGGACGCGCAATGCAATGTTAAAAACTTAGGGCTCAAAACTAAAACCCAGTAACATAACCAGCAAAACCAGCTTAAATAATCTGCACAATATATCATTATATTGCAGGCTACCAAAATTTCCAGTCATAATACAGTATAATTAAGCAGAGTGTGGTATCTACAAAATCTCAATCCAAACACATAATTACAAAACTCTAGAACAGCAGAACACATATAGCATTTGATTTGAAGTATTCATTCACTAATTGATTAGCCTTAGAAATTCAAATGATATAATCTGACCACTCAGAGATAAAGGAAGTATGGTCCATGGACTCCCCAGGAACATCCTCGTGCTTAGAGGGCTTCTCCTTCCCACCAACCAACCTGGCTGGGTTCCCAACAGCTGTTGTCTGTGGTGGCACATCGATTAAAACCACCGAGCCAGCACCAACCTTTGCACCTTCCCCGATCTTAATATTCCCCAGAATGGTAGCACCGGCACCAATAAGCACCCCATCCCCAATCTTGGGATGCCGGTCCCCACCAACCTTGCCAGTCCCACCCAGCGTAACGTGGTGCAGGATCGACACATTGTTCCCGATCACTGCCGTCTCCCCCACCACCACCCCGGTGGCATGGTCGAACAGAATCCCCTTCCCGATCCTCGCCGCAGGGTGAATGTCCACCGCGAACACATCAGCGATGCGAGAGTGCAGTGCTAAAGCCAATGGCTGCCGCGATTGCCGCCACAACAGATGCGCCACACGGTGCGCCTGCAAAATCACAATCACACACAACTAATCCTAAGATTCAATAATCAAAAAAGAGTAAACTGTTCATACACTGTCATCCCAAATATAGTCATGTTTCATAGGAATCTTGATTAACAATGCATATAAATTAAACTCAATCAAAAATTGTAAAATGCCATCCGAGAAATTGTCATGTACCATAAAATTGTTGTTGACTTTTATAACAACTACGTCAAAAGTTGAATAAGGTTTTAACTATCCACAACCGTGATTTGAGCCTGCAACATCAAGGTTTTTTAACTATCCGCAACCGCAATTGGGACCGCAACGGCCGCATTTGTCCGCAATATCAACAAACGCCATCAAACCGCAACGAGACCGGGACCCATATCTAAAACCTTGAGTTGTATATATCATGAATTTTTTCTTAAAATGAAATAATTAAGCAAAAACCCTAGCAAGAAGTAGGAAACCCTGGAAAAGAGGGGGTTTAGGGAATTGGACCTGGCAAGCGAGGAAGCCTTTGTAATTGAGGAGGCAGTGGGAGTAGGAAACGCAGGCGGGGTCGCGTTCGCGGGCGGCGCGGAGGTCGGCGACGGCGGCGGAGCAGAGGGAGGGGTCGAAGGAGAACGCGTTCAGGAACAGGTCATAGAGGAGAGTGGAGAGGAGCGTGGAGGAACAGAGCTTGTTTCCGAGGTGAAAAGACAGAGAGCGCACGAGCGACGAGTGCGAGAGGATCGTCGAGTAGAGGTAGCTCGCCAGCGCCGGCTCCAACTCGGCGTCACGGCGCGCCTCCGCCTTGATCTGCGTCCACAACCATCCCTGGTCGTCCGGCGCCACGGAGGAGTTCGCCTTCGGTAACCCCGTCGGCATTGTTCGGTGGTTTGCGTGGTTCAGAAACGAATGAAAAACGTGTTAGACTACAATGGAGAAAGAATCACACAGAAAACCGTTCTTGCTTCTTCACCAAACTTCCAAAGTACTATATATATACAAATTCACTTCATGATCATTTGTTTTTCTTTTTATGCTGTGACTGTGAATCACGTGGGTGCAAAATACTCCATGCAATGTATCATTCATGAGTTCATTTAATTAAAAAATTTATATATGAAGTATTAAATACGAAAACTTTTTTAAAAAATAATAATGATTAAATTTTATTCTTTTTTATTTTTCTATATAATTAATTAAATGACATAAAAAATATTGAGAATATTTTTACATTCAACAACTTTTTACAATAATATTTTTGGTGTTTACCAGTTTATATCTCTTTTTTTTCACATCATTTATTGCATATCATATTAATGAAAAAAATAAATACTAAAAACATTTTATAAATTGTTAGACATATATGGTCCATTTGGTTAGATGGAAGGAAAATAAAAAAAGTAAATAAAATTTTAAAATTTAAATTGAAAAGAAAATAAAAAATAATAATTTTTATTTCTAGAACTCAACTTATCCTTTCATTTTCTTTTCAATCAAAACAGAAAAAATATTTCATAAGTTGTATTTTTGTTCTTTCCTCTTACTTTCTTTTCTATCAAAGGAACCACTAATGTTTTCCTTCTTTAAGTAATGTTTCATACATAAACTTATTAATTGAAAAAAAAAATGAAATTAGAAATTTTGTTAAACCAATAAATCAAATTCTCTAAAAAAAATTATAGAAAAATTAATTAATAGATTCTAGACACTAATACCATATATATGAACGAGGCATGAACTTTTTTTTCGTATATATAGCAAATAACACAAAATTGTATTATATTTTTTATTTTTTTTATATTCATATTCTTTCTCATAATTTTTCCGCCATTTGCTTTTCAAAGCAAGTTGATATGTTCCCGTTAACTTTCTCTACCAGTGGCTGTGGTGACGTATGATGCTATTCGTGAATCTGGCTGTGAAAATGGTACTAGTTCATTTGACTTATACATCTTTATTTTTGAAGAAACGTCTACCTCTCTCTATATATAACTCATCTATTATTTTATAATGAATGATTAAAATTAGTTTAATACTCTAAGATAATGATTAAAAAATTAAAATTCAAAATTCTAAGTTTAATTTTCGTGTATCATCAATGATATTTATAATGACAATTAAGAAAAAAAATATTTTTAAAATAATTATTATAAAAATTAATAAATACTCTAATTTTAGTATGTCTGCTGTAATAGATGCTCCAAATTAATTTGTACCCCACTAATTTTTTTATTCCTAAGTCCTAATCAATTGTTTAGCGGTATAATTTTATGCAGTATAGTCAACTAATCTATTATAGATTAATCGTTTTTTTAGTAAATATTTAATTTTTTTTCTTAATCTTTCAGTTAATTAACGAAAAAAATCTTAATTAATCTGAAATCTTGACCAGAAATTTAAAAATTATTTCTATTAATAATCGAACTCAAATATTATTCAACATTGTTATAGTATGATCACTCACGTAGCCATCTAAATTCTAAACCATACTCAATCATGCGCGCCTATGCTCCCACCATTAAGATTCCATATTCTGTGAATCTGTGGGCTTTTTTATATTTAGAATTTGTTTAATTTTGAGTAGAAGTTACGTCTCATATTGGACAACATTCTAGGCTTTAATTTAAAAGCAGTAAGCTTTATGGTCCACTAGGAAACCAGTGGAACTAGATTTCAGTGTGCCACGAGGAGATTTTCCAATGGTGGTAATTGGGGGGGTAAGAACAAGAGGGAAATGAAATAGGATGATAAAAGATGTCGTGAAAGAGTTAAAAAGGAAAGAAACCTGAGAAAAGACATAACTACCAAAGTAAAAGTAGTGCACGAGGATAATCAAGAAATGGATAGTGCATAAAAAAAAGTTGACCTTATCCATAAAAAAAAAAAAAAAGTTGAAAAACTGTAACGTTAAAACGGGGACACATGTCCAATTATAATTATTGTTTTGATATACTATATAGAGGATTTGTTTAAAACAAACTTTAATTTGTTTTAAAAATTGTCTTATAAAATGATTTTGAAAACTTATTTTTATGAATAAAAAAACCCATGGTTTTGTTTTACTGCCAATGTCCTCCTCTTGTAACCAAAATCCCACGGTTTTGTGTGCATGGTTTTCAGGCCCAAACTTCTTGAGAAATGGGAATTAGAGGGAGCAAAAAATTGATTTAAAAGAATCGATTTTCAGCCACTCCCTTTGTTTTTTAATAAGAGTCATTTTAGACTTTTTTAGTTTTTTAAAAATAAAAGTCATTCAAGTCTTTCTCTATCTTTCCTATTTATTAAGAACAACTTCTCATATTTTCTACTCATTCCCAAAGCTAAATATGAGAAGAAGAAGAAAGGTTTTTAGCACCTCATGAAACAAAGTAGAGTTTTTGATGGAGAGAAAAATTTGTCTTCCTTAATTACTCATATATTAAATGAGAGAGGAGAGAGTTTTTTTTCGGATTCCTCCTTCGGCAATTGCCTTGGAATTGTGCATTGCATTTATTTTCATTATTACTCCTATAATTAGAGTAATTGGACATTTTACTTATTTTAAGCCTTTAATAATTTCCTTAATTAGTGTGCACAAGTCTAAAACGATTCTTGCTAAAAAAGAGTGGGAGTATTTTTTACTAATTCTTTTGGTTAAACGATGCAAACCCAGTTTTTAAGCAATAAAAAGAAGTAGAAAAGAAAAGGAATTGGACTTGTGAAAATTGAGGATAAAAAAGGAAAAAAAAAGAGAAATAAATAAAGAATAATTTAAATGCAAAAAGATGAAGTCACTGGGGCCTAGCATGTTTAACTACCCTTGATGTAATGTTAATATTTTTCTCTATTAAATATCTTCTTAATTTTTACTCACATTTACTAAGAAACTCAACCCTTATCCCTCACGATAAATAGCCTAATTTATTTATTCTCTCTCTCAAATCTATGCATTTTCCATTTCTTTAGAAATTATCATTTTCCAATGTATAATCCCTAAAACTAATGCATGGATGATCAGACCATACAATGAAGATGAAGAGGAAAAAAAAAGCAATAGAAATAGAAATAGAAATTGCATTTAATAGATAATAATAGTTACATTACAAAGGTGTTGGCATGCCAGGTTCCAATAATGGAGGTTTAGTTTCTCATAGTCATGATAAGCTTTACACTTTATCGGCTAATGTGGATGGAAGAAGGGACTGGATAACTAATAGAAAGAGAGGAAGGAATGATTAAAGAATGAGGGTTTCCCGTAAGGGACAGGCCCAGGCTTTGGATGGCTATGAGACTCAGTGTGTGTCTCTCCCTTCTGTTTCCTCTTCCTTATATAAGCTTCAGGTACCTTATTTTTCATGCTGAATTCGCGTTTAGCGCGAACTTTCGTGCTAAGCGTGCATTTGAGTTTCGTTGTGGACTTTCTATGCTCTATGCCTGTTGTGCATACTTAGCGAGCTATCCAATTCTTCCAACTTTTCTTCAAGGTTTTTCTTCCCGTTTTTTCATCAATTTTCCTCTAAAGTACTTGAAATCTTCTTCTTTTGACTTCTGCTTATCAAAAATTGCAAAAATGTTAATTTCTTCATTATTTCATTAAAAATAATAATAAACTGAAAAAATTACAATCATTATTTGTCAAAATTGACTATCAAATTAACTCAAATTTCACAGTTGATAACTGCCAATTGAATTTTGAAAATCTTATAAATAACTTGTGCAAGGCACATACAATAGTACAAATTACAGTTTATATATTTCTTGCTAAATGAATTATAATTTCATAGTAACCAAGTTTTATTATCAACTACCAATTCAATTTTAAAAATCTTATAAATAACTTGCACAAGGCACATACAATAGTACAAATTGCAGTTTATATATTTCTAGCTAAATGAATTATAATTTCATAGTAACCAAGTTTTATATTTAAACATTCTTTTCCAATCTTTGCCTTTGAAATTTTACTTCATCTCATACAAAAATATTATTAAATAATAAATTGATAAACTTGAAAGACATTCCAAAACAAAATTTTGATTAAAAAAAATTATCAAACTACAAACAAGCTAATTAAGCAAAACTCCAAGTTTCCTACTTTCTAACAAAGTCAACTCATACAAAGAAGCATGAAAAGGTTATGCAAAATAGACAAAATCGGCTCCTCTTGCCGGGAGATGATAAATCGTTTTGATTCGAGTCTTAAGTTCAGTGGCTTTCATCATTGACAAAGACCTGCGCCAAGGCAATGATCGGTAGCTGATCCGAAAAGATGATTTGTGACTGAGACAAGGCCCAGACTCCTATGGGAGGCAGCGGTGGGGAATTTTCCACAATGAGCGAAAGCCAGACGAAGAATGACTATATGAAGCTTGAATATCATTTCCAAAACTACTTGACTATCATTTTCATTTTTTTGAAAACAAAGTCAAAGCTTCAAATGTTTAATTTAGGAAAGACAGATAGAAAAAAGAGAATAAAATTGAACTACAAGTGTTCCTTATGCTTCTATGGATAAAAATAAATTACAAAATCTCCCCTTTATTCAGTATCAGAATCTGGGTCTCCATCCACAATATCAGGAAAATCATCTTCATCCGCCAGTGCCTTATCATGTTCCAATTGAAAAGCAAATTCCTCAAAAATATTAGAGCCTGAGGTTCTATGCCATAAACTACTACTCGGAGAAGAGAATTTGAAGTCTTTATTAACCGAGCTTCCATGTCTTGATTCCATATGACTGGCTTCATTATGAGGAATGGAGTTGTCTGAAACAATCTTCTCAGACACTTTATCATCAGCTACATCACCGCGAGTTTCAACCACGGGGATGTTTGTGGTGCAAGAAACAGTTTCTTGAAATTGCACCACAGATTCTCCTGGTTGATCTGACTTGAAATTGGTTTCATCCTCAACAGTTTTCATCTCAACATCTGCACAAGTGGCAGTCTCAGACACCATCTCAATCCTCTCCTGTATATTGGTGTCGGAAGATACATGCACGAAAAGCACTTCAGGATCACTAGCTCTGCAAGCTTCAGAAGGCTCCTGGGTGTATTTTGTATTTTTATCCAATGATTCACCAACTTCATTGTCATTTTCAAGCCATCTTGCACACAGATCATCATCATAGTCAGGAGGAACTTGCGGTAAGCCATATGGCGTATTGTGGCTCCAACCAAAATATCCATGTTGGAGATTACTATGAGCTTCACCAAAGGAACTGTTATTTGCATAGGCATAATCTACCATTGGAAGTGCCCTAGGATGTATAAGCACCTCCAAGGTTAACAGAGCATGGGCACAGAACTCAGCTAGTTTAGTTCCAGTTTGTTGCCTCCCTGCAAACAAGGATTCCATGTTGTTCAAGCAAGCAGGAAGAAGGATAAAAATAAAATTTCATGAAATTGTAGGTACATACAAGGAAGATTTACATGTTCATCAGACAGTCATATCAGGAACCTAAAATGCTATTTTTATTTGATCATTCTATATTCAATAATAATAAAAATAAATATGGGAAGTGGATATTTATAATGACAGGAATTTTATAAATATACCTTGTGTACAAGATCCTCCCTATTACTAAATCCTTTCAGATACATATACCAATGAACATCTAACAAATTACCAATACTAATACCAAAATAAATAAGAACAAAAGAAATTCAAAATGATATATAGAGAAGTACCTCTACGGAAAAGTTCAAGACCCTGGGCTAAATATGGAGGTCGTACCCGAGCAAATGAAAGTAAAGATACCAATAAAGCACGCAATGCAGCAAGCTGCAACTCTGTGGTAGTTGCAGCAGGTTCCTTTTGTTGAAACACACTTCTTTCTTCACTAACTGATCCTTCCTTAAAAGAGTCCATTGCTGTGACTAACAAGAGGCTATCAACTTTTGATCTCCATGGTTCAGATTTTAAAGCACCAGCCTGTGAAAAATTATTGAAAATTCATACAGTTCCCTTAAAATTGAGAAGAAAATTGAGATCTCAAGGATCACTTTTGTGTCCCCTTAAACTTGAGAAGACAATTTCAAGGATGGATTTTAGGTGAAAATTTCATCCCTAAATGTTTCAGGTCAATATTAAGGAAGATACTGAACTTATTCCACAGGTACAAAACAAAAGACTGTTGTATGCACTTCAATATTTTATCCCATTTAAAACAGAACATCTTTTCCTCGTTTTTTATTTTTGTTATGTCATTTTGCCTAACATATATAAAGGAAAATATTAGGATAGCCATTGTGTTAGGATTCTTATTATGCTTGGTGTAACTGCACTAGGTTTATGATAATCATATAACAGGCCATTGTTTGCATCACAATTATTCAGTCACATTACTTAAAAGATATTTCCTTTATCCCTTTCCATCCATCCTACAATTTTAACACAAACTATGAACAAGAATAGCCATTTAAGGTACGGAAAGGTTGATGAAGAAACAAACACCTTTAGTTATTTTACATTAAAGATACTAAGATACATACATACCACAGTAATAAGAGATTCCAATGTCTCAAGTGCAGCAATCCTCAGAGAAACTGGAGTCAATGGACGATTCTTGGGAACTTCCACACTCAAACCACCTTCACCATGCTCTTGAAGAGAACCAGTTGTACTGCTGTGCTTCCGTTTTCTATGAATTGGCAGTAGCAGTGCTCCAGCAGAAGCATTTGAATTTGAACCATTTAATATGCCACTATTCTTATGCTCAATAATACTTAAATCAGCAAAAGCATTGTTTATAACTTCCTGTGCAAGGTATAAAGCCATTCCTGTTCAAGAGGACTAATTAAAAAGTGACACTAAGTATGGTCAAATTAAATACAGCTTAATCACGGTCAAATTAAATACAGCTTAATCACGCTCAAATTTTATGTACCAACACCCATGGTTATGAGCAAATTCCTTGTGACTGAATAGACCTTAATCCTTAATTCTGGCAGTTTACATGTCTTGAAGTACTTTGTAATGATACGTACAATATAGGCAGCATGTGGTAATAGTTGACTGCAATACAAATATTGGCAATAAGTAGAATTCTTCACTCTTGCAAAAAAATAATTACATGAAAGATATATCAGAGGAAAAAACTTGGAAGTCATGCTTAGAAACAGGACCAGAGCACCATAACAGTGCAGGATAGCTCTTGGATGATAAAATACACATTATAACAGAGATCATCATTAATGGCATTAAAATAAAAAGACAAACACACTATTCTAAAATGTCAAGGTTTCAAGAATTTTACATTTAATTAACAAAGCTCTCAACCTCATTTCTTTTTTTCTGTTTAGCCTATTTTTTTTTTAAGGGAGACAGAAAGGCTATCATGTAGTCATACCTGCCCATGGCCTTTATGATAGCCGTAAGCAATTCCAAGCTACTCAAGTGCAAAACTGGAAGTTCTGAACAAATGTTCTCTTGCTGCTTGGCAGTCATGAATGGCAATGACATTTGTGGCAAAGAGCCATTTACCATCAGAATTCTCTCAACAAAGCCCAATAACAGGCGAACAGGCACATTTACCTAACATTGTCATATTGCATTTTGTCATTGTTTTCCCAAACTAAGAATACACAAAACTAACAATCAATTGTAGGAACACAAATTGGATAAACTAAACAGTACCTTAACAGGATATGAATTTTTAAGCAACAGACAGCAGCCAAACATAAGTCTAGAGGCATTAGACATCAGTGATTGCTCAGATGTTTTTGATGCCTTGTTAAGAACTTTTTCTGCCAATATATAGCCTCCTAATGGTGGTGGAGGATGTTTTCCTGGCAAAACCAACAGCCTAGTAACCTCATTACGCAGGGTTTCTGCAACACATGGAAAAAGATGATCACAAACTGCTTTTAATAGAGGCTGTTGTGAAACAGATAATACCAATATCTACCTTCTTCTAGACCATGAAAGGCTAAATTTAATTGATCATTTATTAACACCAAAATTTTCTGCATCATCACAGACCAGCTTTCTTCATCTCCTTTTGATTTTGGAAGCAGTGTGAGGCAATGTGCGAGTTTCTAGATGTACCCAAGCAGATAACAGAACACATCAAATTAAGACCATGTGGGTATTTTTTTAAAATTTATCAGAACATTTCCATACAAAAACTGAGAATTCAACATTAAGGACCAGGCATACTGCTAAACAAGAAAAAAAAATAGAATAAAAAATTCATAAATGGTGCTCCCAGTATGATGAATATTGACTAAGCAAACTGTGGCAGCAGGTAGAATTGTTTTTCCTTGTTTGGAAGTTGTATAAAAAAAGGAATGGAAAATATAAATTTACAATTACAAAATGATCCCTTCTGAAAAAATGTATAAAACAAAATAAAAAGTAAAATTATTTTTTAAGCAAAATGTGGCTGCTACAGACATACAGAGGCAGACAAACAGTCCCTTTCCATCTGTTCTACCAACTATCCAAGCATACCCTAGAGAGAAGCTCTTTGAAATTTGATGAACACATTACCTTTGACATATCTAGACTGCATCCTCCAGACAAAAGTTTTAAAGCAATAGCAGATTCAACCTGCATAAATTTAAAGCACTCATCAAAATGTGAATGCAGCACCAGGGGAGCTTGAATAGTTTCCTCAACATTTTCCCTCATAGAAGCAACAAACATAATTGGTAACAACCACATGCAAACATGTTGTCATGTTCATTATCTTTCAATCATGCAGAGATAGAGAAACACCAAAGAGAACTGACTAGAATAAGAAAATCAGTGTCAATACAAGAGCATATGCAGATACAATCTACAAAAGCATCAACATCCCAATTATGTAAATCTTAGATGCATCCCTTGTATGTTTGATGACTCATTTTTAAGATTAATAAAGTAAATATAAAGAAATACGGCTTTACTATCTTTTTAATCCTTAAACTTTTCAGAATTTCTGTCTTAAGTCCCTTAACTTTTTCATTCTAATTTTAGTCCCTTAACTTTTTTTCCGTGGTTGAGGGCGAGCCCTGGTGCAGCGGTAAAGTTGTGCCTTGGTGACCTGTTGGTCATGGGTTCGAATCCGGAAACAGCCTCTTTGCATATGCAAGGGTAAGGCTGCGTACAACATCCCTCCCCCATACCTTCGCATAGCGAAGAGCCTCTGGGCAATGGGGTACGAAGAAAAAAAAAAAAAAAAAACTTTTTTTCCGTGGTTACTTTTAGTCCTTTAAAAGAAAAGAGTTAAGGGACTAAAAGTAAGGACAAAAAAAGTTAAAGGACTAAAAACAGATAAAATAAGTTCAGGGGCTAAAAACAAAAATTCTTAAAAGTTTAAGGACTAAAAAGACAATAACCCAAAAATACATTAGGAAAATAAAACCTGGTTAGAACAATTTAATAAACATAATTATATCCTAAGTATTTGTTTTATTAAAAAAAAAAAGAATTGTATTGAGAAAGAGAGGAGAAATACTGACGATAAAAATAATCCTCTACAGCTAAAAAATGCAAAGAGAAGAACATAAATTAAGAGCATGAAGCATGTAGCACAACATGCCGATCTCTCTGAATATATCTACAGTGTCAGCATGTCAATATTTGCCAGCCTAATGATAAATAATGTCACAGTTTACACACACAATCACCATCAATCTAGGAGCAAAAGGAACATAGTATAAGTCAAAAAATGAAAGATAATGGTGAAATTAAAAGAAAAGGAACATATCAAAATTACCATTTGAGTTTGAAGTTTTGCTCTGGTAAAACAAGTATTAAAGCAGGTAGTAGACTTCTAAGAAAAAAAAAGTTCTAATCATGCATGCAGAAATTAAGGACTTGCAAAAAGGGAAGGAGAGAAGCTTACACTATCATAATGATTACGAATAGAAAATGGGAATGAAGTTATTATGGTACATAACAAATGAACTGCAGCATCCTGCATACACCACAATTCAAATAATAAAAAAGTTGTAAGCAAACAAAGCATATAATTTCCATCCAAGGAAATGGCATATGAGAATTGACAAATAAAAGTGTCTAGTGTCAAGAGCACACAAAGAATATCTTATATTTAAAGATTTGTCTGCAACACTGCATTCAGAAAAAACTTTTTGTCTTCCGCATTTGCTAAGTTTAATTTAACACAAGACATTTTCATCTCTTAGTGTATACCTATGCATGAGTATGAGAGAGAGGTTTTGAGGAAACTGTTGCATGCATGCTTACAATAGTTTAGTTATTCTTTCTGATTATATTATTTTCATTATGTGATGAACTAAATGATTCTGTCCATCAACATATACTGTATATTGATAATGTTTCACAAATAATGATATCAAATGCAATTCTATGATATGCCCAAACCAACTTCAACCCAAGAATTTCTCCCTTGATTATTATTAAGCACTTACCCATATTGCCTCTGAGTTCTCATCATTCAAGATCTTCAAAGTAGGCTGAACAACTTTCACAGCACAGGAAGATGAATCTTTCTTGATCTTAGGATATCCACCTAACCTATTTTGCAACAGAGAGTTAGTACAGGTAGCTGCAAGCTATTTTAATGAAGACAGATTCACCAGGACTAAGATAATGGCTCCAAGATTGTACTAATTAGATTCAAAATGAATAGTAATAAGTGAAAAAAATATTCCACAGAATAAATATTGGAAATATTTAAACATTAAGACCAAATGCATGTCTATATTAATTTTGTTTCTATAGAGGTTCTGGGAGCTATATTTAATCAGAAATTTAGTAAGCAGTTAATTAGATGGAATGTCAAATTTAAGCAACTTGAAAGAACCAACCATTGTTCTCAAACTTGCAAGTTAACTTTTAAACTTGGCCAAGCTTAAGAGTTTAGGTTCACAAATCATGCCACCTCGCTAACAAACTCGAACAGTCAGACTTGAACAAACTCAGCTTGACTCCATTAGGATCAGATAAACTCAGTCAATCAAACTAGTGATTCCACAGTCAAGTTTACAAGTTTGCATGAGGAGCTGAAACAGCTCAAAAATGCCCAAAATGGGACCATTTAGTTAGGTCCTCTCTGTTTTTTTGGTTCTATTATGCATTTGCTTCCCTATTCATGACACCTCTAATTTGCCTCTTTCATGATGACCATAATTCTGTAACTTAAAGATTCCTTTGGACCAGTCTCCATTGACACCGATTGTTCCTCCAGCAAACCTCCAAGCTGCGCAATGTTCACTTGCGGGCGGGCAAGGTGTAGCTATGATAACCACCCGCAAACTGCAACCCCTTCAAATCAATAACGAGCAGTCAAGCACAACCCCAGCAAAGATGCAAATTTGCAACAACCACTCGCTTGGTTGCCCACCTGCAAATCAGCAACCCTTGCAATATGGCATGAGGGCTGTAATACTTGTGATCTGTGAATGTGATATGCAACTGCTTGTTTGCTCACTTGCTTGGTATCAACAAGGTAGCAACTACCTCTGGCCTCTAACTGGTTGCTTGACTACAATTCTGAAACTGAAATTGTGAACAAGGTTCCCTCTGCCCTCTACATGAACAAGGTGCCTTTGTTCCCTTTTTTTCTTTCTGGACTTGCAGTATTTGTTGAGAATTGAGAACTGAGATCACTCTGAAAGTGTGAACTGTGATAAATGATATCCCCAGTTTGTTTAGTTTATAATTTACAAAATGTGATAAGTATAACGGCAAGTTTCACATTGGTTGTTGAGGGCCTAACACAACCCTATGAACCCTCCCTTTTTACATTGAGTATAATTTAAGGTATTATATTTAATTTAGATACTATGATTAATTTTTGAAATAGTTTTTTAATTAAGTAAACTCTTGTAAATTTATGAGTCAAGTTTATGAACCCTCCAAGTGTTTAGGCAGACTCAAGTTTGACAACCTTGACCTCATCCTATTGATTATAGAGTATAATGCATACACAGAATAGTAAATTAATTACGGGCAATGTATGTGGCAACCACACAACAGCTTGCAGACAAACAGAGAGAGAAAGAGAAATTTATAGCAAGGGATTCAATTAATAGGAAACTCTTTTGGTGGGAAAAGAAATACTCTAACCTTGCAAATAAATCAGACATCGAAGCACAAGCAGCTACCCTCACTAAATGAGAATCTGCAGGTGACTGTTTTAAATAAAGATCAAGTAACACATTACAATTGTGCATAACAAAAGTAAAATTTTTGCAGAGATTTGACAAAAGATGCATATAAACAAGAGCATAACTTTAAAATATTCAAATGTGAAGTCCAAGACGAAAGATAAAGACATCGTATCAGATAAATGATGTTTAACATTAATCAGTAACATATCATGTAGAAAAAAAAATAGGGTCCTTATCATCCAACACAAGAAAGGAAGCTTCACGAACTCAAGAATGCCTTACAGAAAGAATAAGCACATTTGGTAATCCCAAAAGGCATCAGCCAAAGATAGATAGCTGATTTACAAATTACTGGCGGAATGCCTTTAATCTGTAAAGGCAAACCTATAGATTTTCTTAAACAACAAATTGAATAGTACCATATCATGAAATTCAAAATGGTATGGATTAGATTAAGCCTTCTTTCAAGTACTAGCACTGGCTTACATGTTGTGCAGGATAACATACAAAATATAACAGGTAGAAAGTATCAATTTTTTTTTAGATCCAGGATTGGACCCAGGGATATCCCCATAGCCAAAAGCCGTGGGACTACTTCCCCGAGAAGTATAGCACCAGTTAAGGGACAACTCCTCTAACCACAGATGCTGCTCTATTTGCATAACAAGGGATCGAAATTCGAACCCCGTCACATGCTTAAAAGACCCAAGCTACTAGCCACCACTAGTGAGCATCACTCAGGTCTAAATTCATCAACTAGACAACTACCCTAAACAACAGCATATCTACATTGAACACCACTTCATATCCCCAAAAACAGAAAATTCCAGATAGCAAAAGAACCATCCACATGCATATCAAAAGAACAACTCGGTACCTGTAGAAAAGACAGCAACTTTTGGAACCACACAGAGTAAGATTCTAGGAAACGCTCAGAGCTGCACTCTTCACAAGTAACCCCCAACAGGGAGATACCCGCCCAGCATTTATCTGGCTACAAAAGAAAAAACGCACCCATCTCAACAAAAAAAATAATATCACTAAAAACAATAAGAAAAGTGAAAAAGTTGCGTTTTTTTTTTTTTTTTTGTTACCATGGTGGTAGAAAGGAGGGAGTAAATGAGGTTGAGCCAGGAAGCGAGTGCGGATTTCCATGCTTCGATGAGTTTGGGGCGCGTGGAATCTGCGAAAGACTCGGAGAGAAGAGAGTGCGTTTTGATCAACGAAACGACCTTGGAGAGTTCTGAAGGGTTCGAAAAAGGGCGTTTCTCGTCCGGGAGGTGGTCTCTGATGAGGGTTTGAAGCAAGCGGGGTTTGAATGCAACGTCGTACATGTTCCCAAAGTGGTCGAAGGCCGCCATTGGAACCCTGCAACCTCGGAGTGTGCTGCTGCGGCGGCGCGAAAACGAAGTGAACTGGGAAAGGAAAACAAAATCTTATGCTTAATTTCTAACGAGTCGGGTCGGGATGAAGTTGGTCAAATCAAGTTTATTCTTTCTTAACATGTTGGGTCAATCGGGTTGGTTGGCACTCATCATTATTATTTCAATAAATATTCAATTTAATTCTTAAATTTGTTAAATGTTAATAGTTAAATGTCTGAAAAATGAGAAAAGAAAGAAAAAGATAAAAAAGAAAAAGACTAGTTGTCAAAAGAAACACAGAAAAAGAAAAATTAGTAAAAATTTAATCTTGTATGTGACATTTTAATCTCATTGATTTCGTATTATATATGACACTCTTTTTTATGACCGATAAATTCAAAGGTGTCGTTAGATACTTTTGTTTGAATTAATGAGAAAAGTAAGATAATTTAATCTTTCTTATATATTCAGAAACAAATTTTTAATTTTATATCTTTTAAGAATCTAATTATGTGCGTTTGATAAATTCAATGATGAAATTAGGTATTTAAGGGTGTTTTGTTTTACCTAATTGTTAGAATGTTATTTAGAAACGTACTTGGTTACATTTTCATATTTTTTTTAAAAATAAATAAAAGAAAGTAAAAAAAAAAAAGTTATGTGTTTGAGAATAATTATTTATATTTTCATGGAAATATCACTTCGTATTCCTATTTATGAGAATTAAAGTATATAAAATATATGACAAAAAAGTTATAACATTCTCAAAAATCAACCATACTTATGAATAATTTTTCGAAACATACAACAAACATAAGAATACATTCTCACATTTACATTCTAGAAATTAACTTTTAATTTGTGAAATAAATACACTTTAAGGAATACGCTCTAAGGGGATGTTTCTCATGAATCACATTACCATAAATATTATGATTAAGAAAGTTATTTTTTATATGTTTAAATATGTATTTGGTTAGATTTTCGTATTCTTTGGTTATCTTTTAAATTTTAAAATAATTTAAAAAAGGAAATCGCTTACTTTATTTCCATGAGAATATCATTTTATTTTGATTCTCATGCGAATAAAAGTGTATCAATTTATGATAAGAAAAAAAGTTATAACATGTATAAAATTAATAATATTCAGAAATAATTCTTCAGAACTTATAACAAACATGAAAGGGTAACATTCCCATATTTACATTCAGAGACAAATCGACTTTTAATCCATTTAACAAACTCATCTTAGCCTTAATATAAAAGTAATGCGAGACTACTTTTGTGCACCTGTAGCCCCTCAACACTCGTGGAGGTTCATGCCATCCCCTTTATTTAATATTTTCAATTAATTGTAATTATGACTATTATTAATATATTGCAATACTTAAGTTTATTTAACACAAACAAGAAGCAAGAGTATTAATTCAGTTGATAAGTTAACAAATTATTAATTTGTTATTTTTTACAAACATGTAATATTCATTTTAAATAATTTAAATTTCGTATATTTTAATCACAAATATGAGTAATTTTTTATAAACTAAACTTTAATTACACATAAATTTATAAAATAATTATAATTAATAATTCTTTTAAAATACATCATAAAAAAATTCAAAACAAAAAAATAAAGTAACACGTTATGGATATATTTGGGGTGGCTGTCAATTTTTTTTTTCAAATTTAATTTTCAAAATAAAATATGTTCAACAAAAATTAAACTAAAATAGTTTTTAATTCATTTTAAAATACTTTCACATTCATTTTAAAAATTAAGAAAAAAAATTGTGAATTTAGTTTTTAATTTTAAGAAAGCTCACACTTTTTATATTTGACAAATACTCTTCCTAGTATTTTCATCACCATTATCATTACCTTCATCACAACTATTGTGGTCACTACCATTGTCAACATTATTACTACTATTTTCATCGCTATCATTACCATCAGTTTCACTTTTATCGTTGTCGTCGTTGTCACACCGCCACTATTGATCAGTATTGTTGTTGTCGTCATCGACATTGCTATCACCAATAGGAGTGATCTTGGGTTCCATTTGCCAAACCTATTTCCCAATCCTATCAAAATTTTGCATGTTGGGTTAGGTTTGTGTAACTTTTTTTGCAAACCCAATCTAACTCAATCATAAATAGGTTGAGTTGATCTGAAAATTTTTAAAATATTTTTTTTTATAAAAAATTAGAACAACAATTTATTTTTTATTAAAGTTTTTTTAAGTATATAATAATTAAATGCACTCAAAAGATATCAAATTGTGAAAACAGATGATTAATAAAATTAATAATTTTAATGTTAATACAATATTTTTATTTTAGATATAAATAAAATATGATATTAATATGTGGAAAAATAAACAAAATCAAAATAAAGTTCAAAACAACTTAAAAAAGAAAAAAAATCACAAATGGTTTAATTTAATAATTTAATAAACTATGTGAACTAAATATTACTAATATGTTTTGTATTTTATAATTAATTTTTAAATAACAAAGTTATATGGTATGAGTTGGATTGAATTCAAAGAATAGAATCCATTACTCAATCCTTTATGATCGAGTCTTAATCGTGTTCGACCCAAATACTTTAGAAACTCAATCCAATTTAAAGGCGGGGTTATAAGTTGATCTGGAATCATAAACATCCTTAATCACCAACTACCACTACTTGCATTAGCCATCATCACCTTCCTTATCATTTTCATCACTACCACATAATAGTACATTTAAACTAATTTTCATAGGATAGAAAACTTTTTAAATAATTTTAGTTTGAAATTAAAAATCGAAAAAAAAAACTAAAATTGTGTCGGTTGTTTTTGAAAAACTTAAAATTCAACTAAAAAAATACCTAAAAGGAGCCCCTAAGAAATCAAGTTTTCAAATTAATTTTAAGGATGATGCATTAATAGTATAAAATGATTTCATAGTATCATCCAATTAGAGACCATCATGTATAAACAAAATTGTTAATTTTTATAATAATCACTTTAAAAGTTATACAAATAATAATTTATGATTAAATGATAATATAAATCTATTTTAAATTGTTAATACATAGTTATTAAACTCACAATGATTAACAATAAGAAGATCTTTAATAATGATAATAAGTTGTGATGACATATTTTCCAAATCTCTAACAATAGTAGCAAGTTGTGATGACATATTTTCTGAATCTCTAACAATAGTAACAAATTGCATGTATAAAAATAAATAGTAACAAATTGTGACCAGATGTATTTTTTGATGAATTGAATGTAAATAAAATATCTAACCCAAATGATTATAACATCACAAATTCACAAAATATTTGATTTTTGTGGGCAAACACAAAATTAATGATAAATTGAATGACTTAACTAAACTAAGATATGGAATAAACTCAATTGAGAACGGGCAGTCAAACAAATCTTTGCACTTGGAGAAGGAAACAAATGTGTGGACATTCCGGTACTTGAACATCATAAAACAGCAATTTGCAAATTCGAGAAATACCACTCCATGACATTTTTAGTGTTCAATTTGCCCGTTTCTCAATTTTCTATTTTCTTCATTTTGTTTGCTATTACCATGCACTAAAAAAACCTAATTCAATGTATTTTTGTTTAGTGCGTGTTAGGAAATGCATTGCCAATACACTAATAGTGTTTTTTCACGTCCAAACCGTACTGTTTATGTAAAAGTTAGTATTCTTTACATCAAGTGAATGCACATCACTCTCCTCTGACGCTCAAAGTAAACACGAAGTTAATAAACTTGATTTCAATTTGACAAAACAAGCAAATCAAAAGATCATAAAATATGATTGGATGAAATTTGTTTCTCACTCAACATTAAACCAATCCACCTCTTCTATACATCTATTTTTTTATAACAAAATTTAGAAAATTCATGCAAAAATAATTTACAAAAAAAAAACCCAAACGCACGTGGACACAACTTCTTTTCATAATTCTACAAAGGTTTGGTCAAGTACCTTTGTGTGAAATGATCCCTACACTAACAAGATGAGGTGTTTGTTGTACCTGAACCTTATTTAAAAATTTCACTTTGTGTTGTCTAATAACAAAAACAGAAAATCTCCTATGGATATTCCACTCTATTTTCCGAAATAGTCCAAAGTTGGCTATTGCCGTAAATTGACACATGATCCAATAGCAGAAGCACAAGCCAAGGGTAAAACCGAAAATTTACCGAAATTTAGGGCTGAATATATATTCAGAGGTGGCAACTGGCATCGGCAATAGAAGAGAATTTTGGGTTTTGCTGTTTTTTTTACACTCAGAAAAAACAGAGAAACACAAACACGAGCGAGAGCAGCGAGCGAAGGAAAGGAAAAAACAGTTTGTTCGAGAACTGACCCCAGAGATCTTCTCTTTACGTGCTCATGTGAGGACCCAATTCTTCTTCTCCTTCTTCCGGTGCTTGGATCTGCACTTTTCGGTGTTTTCTTTCATTCTCGCAAGCGAACTCGGTCACGGGTTAATTCCAATTTTGCGCGCTGGTTTTTCCCGCACGACAAAAAGGTTCCCCTTTTCTTCGCAATCTTGGGTACCCTTTTCGAAAAATTGGAGTTTTTCGCTCTAACAATTCCAATTTTGCGCAGCTTTCGGGAAGTATTTGTTGGGTGGTCGAAGGTCGAGAAAGGTTCTAGATTGACGTGGCTTTGGTTCGTTTGAATCCTGAAGGGGTTTGTTTGTTCGAAACCCACAATTCGCCCACTTCATGTGAGTTTTCTTCATTGTTTCAATTCCTACACGAGTTTTTTTTGTTTTTTTTTTAACATTGCGTTTGAATATTTCTCAAAGGTGGAAATTGAGAGAGAGTTGGGATTAGAAAACGATTTTTGGCTGAAATCCGTGCAGATTGTTGATAACTGTTTGAAATTAGTGTTAGTATTCTAAAATTTGCATGTGTTTGTGTGAATTGTAGTGTTTTCCTTCATGGATTTTTTCCCCCATTGCCAAAAGTGCTCTTCGAGGACTAACCTGGTCTTAAGGTGGTGAATAAGTAATGCCCTATTAAAATTGGTGACTCTAGGGTTTGATTTCTTGACGTTTCTGGTAAAATTTGTGGAAGGATACAGTCTACTTCCGCCGCTGGTCACAATCGAGTTTTCTCTTTTTTGAAAGCAGAAACTTTTATCTTTTCAAAGCCTAATTAATCAAGTTCCTGTCACCCTAATGAAAATTAAAGGGAAAAGCATGAATTTGAGTCATTAGTATAAGCGAAATTAAAGTAATTACAACTAATCATCTAAGTTTTAAGCATTGTAGTCAATAGCGCACTATAGTGGTGCTACAGCGGGATAGCAAAAGAGCAGAAGGGCTGCTATTGGATTCTAATAGTAGAGTGGTTTTCAATTTCAACGACAGCCAAAATAACGGCTTTTTGTGCGCTGTAGTGGTGCTACCAAAATAACGGCTTTTTGTGCGCTGTAGTGGTGCTACCAAGATAACGGCTTTTGGCGCGCTAAAGTGGCGCTACCAAAATAACCCATTTTTTACCCATGGAACATCATTGTTAATCATCTGAGTTTTAAGCATAGTAGTCAATAGCACACTAGTGTTGCTACAGCAGGATAGCAGAAAGGGCAGAAGGGCTGTTATTGGATTCAAATAGTAGAGCGGTTTTCAATTTCAACAACGGCCAAAATAACGGCCTTTTGCGCGCTGTAGTGTTGCTACCAAGATAACGGCTTTTGGCGCGCTAAAGTGGCACTACCAAAATAACCCATTTTTTACCCATGAAACATCATTGTTAATCACCTGAGTTTTAAGCATAGTAGTCAATGGCGCACTATGATGGTGCTACAGCGGGAAGAGCAGAAGGACTGCTATAGGATTCAAACAGTAGAGTGGTTTTCAATTTCAACAACAGCCATAACGGCCTAAATAACAGCTTTTTGAGCGCTGTAGTGGTGCTACCAAGATAACGGCTTTTGGCGCGCTAAAGTGGAGCTACCAAAATAACCTTTTTTTTACCCCTGAAACATCATTGATTGTTTAATTTTAGGGTAAAATATTCCACAAAAAATTACCTTTGGTTTAACCTCTATTTCTTCACACTTTACACAATTACTTTTTATCCTGTATTACGCTTTTTCTTCTTCCTATAGACTTCCCAATTCATATTTTCCTATTTATTTTATATCTAAGTTGTTATTTTCTTTTTTTAATTAATTTCACCATCATCTTTCCTTTTTTGACTTCATTACCATGTTCTTATTGCTCTTAGATTGATGGTGATTGTGCGTATAAACCGTAAATTTACCACAAATTTCTTTAATTTTGGGTTTTTCGTTTTGTTTTTGATTATTTATATGTCTACTATAAATATTTACTTTGTATTATAACATTTAAAATAGCGATCATGGTGCTATCTTGCTATCCGAGATTGATAACAGAGTTAGATGCTACGTACTGGTATCTGAGATTGATAACTATCGTTTTAAGGTTATTTATTTCCATAAAATGAGCAAAAAAGATATCTGCATATCAGCTACTCATTTGGCTACGCAAGCACGGCCTTCTAGAAACCCTAAAGTTTTACTTTTTGAGAATTCATTGTTTTTTTCCCCTTCATTTTAGATTTGGATTATAAATGAATCATAGTATCCAAATGATTGAAATGAATACGTCCTTTGATTATATAAGTTACTTCTGGTCATGTTAATTTGTGTATTTTTAGATCATTATAAATGGTGCATATATTGTAATAGTGGTGTGGAGCGGCCATGGGCTGCTACAAAGTTTGATTAGCCATGCACATTTTGAATAGCAGCATAGAGGCTGCAATTATGGTCGTAGTGCTAGTGAAGTTTTTCGAAAAAATTGTTTTGCCCTTGGAATGACATTTTTTTTGGGGGGTGGGGGGGAGCAAAGTTGAGATTTCTCTTCCCCTTTAAAAAACAAAAACACTAATTGGATGATGGCTTTGTGTGCGATATGGGATTCTCTGGCAAGATTTCTGACCTCTGGTGTTTGAAAATTTAAATTTCTGTAGATGGGGGAAAAGATAGGTAGGTCATTATTGGCCATGACAACTCTGTGGATCTTATAAATCATTTCAAATTTATAACCATGCTATGAGACTGAGTTCTTCTTCAAGTGACCACTTCCTGTTACAAATGTAAAATTCCACAGTGCATGTTTTGTCTGCTGAGAGATGGGGCAGCTTTGTTGCATGTTTAGTTTTTTTCTATTCTATACATTTGTGTTTTATTAAATGCTTCTGTGGATACCTTATCGACTCGTACTGTATTTTCCTTATTTTTTTCTTTAATATAATTTTTACCTTTCTATCATAAAAATCTCTGCCCTTATATGCAGAAATATATTTATTTTGAAATCTTGCAATTGAAACCTCTTTTGAGTTTTGACATTTATGGATGAGAGATACCTTGTGTCATATAATAAATTGAAGTTGTTTATGGTTCAACAGCTCATGAAAGATTGACTCATGGATCCTGAAGGCAAAAAGTTTGGAGGAGGTAAAAAGTTTGTTACATTAGTGCTCTACATTATGTTATTTTACACAAATCTTTGTTTGTTGTCTAATGTTGTATTATTATTATTATTATAATATATATGCCAGTCCTGATTTCCTATCTGCATGGCATTGACTGTACAAGTTATCCAATTGGTGATACTTGTTAAATTTTCAATCAGTTAGTATTTTTAACTTGAATAGTATCTTCATTTGCCCCTTTAACAAAATTTTAACTTAGTCAATTAGTGCCTGTTGAAAATTTTTCAAATTGAATGGAAAAGGGAAAAGGGAGAATATATTAAATAATAAGAATGAATTTTTGTGATATAAAATATTAATTTTGTACTCTTATTATACTAATAATCTGGATTGATGAGATGGAAGATTCATTGTTTAGCTGAAGGATAGCATGAGGATGAATTATTTTTCAATTCAATTTTTGTGAAATTGGTTTTTCCTTTTCTTTTTGGCATTATACTATTGGCTTGGACATACATTTGTCATAAATTTTCTCATCTAACATAAAAATTGATATCAACATGTACATTGATTATATATTTTTGTACAAAGAAGATAAACTCTGTTACTCTACTTTTCAACTTTGGTATATAATAGCTTTATGCGTGAACCCACATAACAAAACATGTTGTTGTGTTTACAGAAACTCATAGTTTGCTGTTTATTTGCTTTAATGTGATCATTTCCTGGTGTATGGATGAATTTATTGGATGAAAAGAAATTGGAAAGCGTTGATATAAAATGCTCTAAGCATTTGTTCAGGATTTTGAGCCATACATTAAAATTACCCTGCAAGCTTCCCTTTTTAAAATTTTTGTTGTATTTTCTTGTGTGTATTTTTGTTTGTCATTAAAACTGTGGTTTTTAAACCATTAGGACCAAGGGAATTGACTGGTGCTGTGGATCTTATAAGTCATTTCAAATTACTACCCCACTATGAATTTTTCTGCAAGAGGTCTCTCCCTGTGTCAATTGCGGACACACACTACCTTCACAATGTTGTAGGAGACACAGAAATAAGAAAAGGAGATGGGATGCAATTGGAACAACTTATTCAGAATACATCTTCATTCAGAGATACAAATGCTCGTATACAGCCTTTTGACCTAGATGTTCTCAAGGAAGCTTTTCAATTACGGGAAACAGCTCCCATTGATTTGCCTGCTGTAAGAAATTTTCTTTGATTTTGATCATACTTAATTTGCTTTTCTTGCCGAAATCAATTGACATGCTATCACTTTTTTTTCTTCTAAAAATTAGTTGAATGTGTTCTTTTTTGACGTATATGAATGCCGCTTATTCCTTTTTTTTTCTTCCCTAATAGGCAGAGAAAGGGATTCCAACTATTGCAGGAAAATCAAAAGGTGAGAATAAAGACAAGGAGAAGAAGCATAAAAAGCACAAAGACAAGGATAAGGATAAGGATAAGGATAGGGAGCATAAGAAGCACAAGCATCGCCATAAAGACCGTACCAAAGACAAGGACAAGGACAGGGACAAAAAGAAAGATAAAAGTGGACATCGTGATTCCAGTGCTGATCACTCAAAGAAACACCATGAAAAGGTTGAGAAATTTTAGATGGCTGCATCTACATTGTTCACATTGAGAGTAAATAGTGTTCTAAAAGTCCTTCCATGCCATAACATTGCAAATTTGCTTTATGCAATTTTATTGTGTTGATCATAATGTGTTACTCGATTGTCTTGTGATTTAAGATCCGGTGGGGACATCTGTTTCATCTAGCATTTTAAAGGGGCTTTGCTCCACATTTTATTTGGACACGTTGCAAACATTTAGTTCTATTTATTAATCTTTTTTAATTCTCTATATTTCAGAAAAGGAAGCATGATGGAGACGATGATGTTAATGATGTGCACAAACACAAAAAGAGCAAGGTAATAAAGGAAAGACACCTTGTCTTAGGATAAGCTTCCAACCATTTTTCTCTCTTTTCTATATACATTTCTGAAATGTCTATCTCTTCGTATTTGATCATGTCCAATCTTTAATGCACTTCTCTGTTCAATTTTCCAATTTCATTGTAGCACAAGAGCTCAAAAATTGATGAATTGGGGGCAATTAAGGTTGCAGGCTAAAATGGTACCGTACAGTAGTTCACTTCTTTTCCTCAATTGGTTGTTGTCATTTGTTAAATTTGGAGGGGTCTTTCAATTGACATTATCAAATTTCTTGAGGTACATTTGCCACAATCTTCAGTTTATCTTCAGCCATAGTTGACGGCTTATTAATTTATGATAACGATGTCTTCTATTTTCTTGCAGGGTAGCTAGTGATCTGACTAAAGATTATCATGATGGTGAATTCACCTGACGAAGGAAAAGGATGCAGGTAAAATTGGATGAAGATAAACTTTTTTTTCCCTTTTGTACAATAACAATTACCTTATAGGATTGGCAGTAATTTGCAAAACTGTAGTCTTCTTCCTTTTCCCAGTCTTTTGGAGCACTGGATATCTCAACATGTATACATTATTTTGGTTTTTTAAAAATATTTTGTAGTGTTCTTAATTAATTGGTAGTTTAAACTAGAGGTAACAGTTTCTTGTTTATGTTAATTGAATTAACTATGGGGGGTATGTAAATTGATTGCCTTGACCTCAAGCATGCATCATCCACTATTGTGTTATGTTGATCCGTGTGGTGACATTACTATCACTGTACAAGGTTCATCAATTACCTTTGAATGAGAGAGATGGGATGAGCCTCTCCAGCAAATGGCTAGGGTTAACACACTCTAGTTAGTGTTTTTGTACTGCAAAATATCCTGTACTCATAACAGGACTATGAATGTGTTACTTTTAAGTAACCTCTTGACTATTTATTTTTTGCATCTATATATTTGGTAGTGGTATGAAATTATTTTTTAATATGAGAATATTTTTATAAAATTATATTATTTTTTTAAAAATATTTTTAAATTTTATTTAACTCCGAATTATAATTTAGGTTTGTAGTTGATAGTTTTTAGGTAGCTTTTGGATTTAAAGCGTATTATGTTTCCATAAAAGAATCTTTATACAAAAGTCTTTTTTTTACGAAGGTAATGTTAGGAGTAATTTAGTTATTTTATTAATTGAGAAAGATTTAATTTCTATATTTCATTATACAAAATTAATAATGGATTTTGTATGATACATTTTTTTAAAAGAACATATCATATATTTTTACAAAGGTCTTAATGTAAACTTTGTTTAAGTCTTGAATATCCTTGAGTCATCAGCCTTGTACTGAAATGGGCTGATTTTCAAACTATTTCTCAACTCTGAACAAGTTTAGACAAGCCAAATAAATGCCAGGTGAACTTCAAAAAGAAACTATTCATATGATTGTTGTGGAAATGGTTTTAATAATGAAGATTGTGAAGATTTGACTGCGAAAAGTGGAAGTTAAATTTCCGAGATTTGATTATTAACCTCGAGGGGGTTACATATGCTGAAGCCCAAGGCCGAGTAATGCATAACAACCTAACGGGCTTTTCTATTTACAACCCCCTTTTTTCACTGCAAACCCTTTTTTGTCATTATTTCTAAAATACCTTCACTCTGTTTTAGAAAATATAATCCCCTTTCCCTGTCCTTGCCCTCACCTGGCACCTCTTCTTTTTACCGCTGCCAGTCAGGTGGTGGCTGCCGTCCTCCTCCCCCTCTCACTTTTTAGTTCTCTTGCCTTCTTTGTTATTGCCGGCCTCATTCCCAATGCGAGTTTTAGTGCTGAGATGATTTTATTTTTTCTTGTTGGATAGTGGATTTACTGGAAACTAATTTCTGAATCTTTCGATAGATGTTTCGGATTTAGTTAGTACATTCTGAAAAAGAAATTTTGAAAGTGTAGAAAAATTTGACACTTCTGATCCGAAATTTAATTTCTAGAAGTTTAAAGTTTTTTACACATCCTGAAACAAATTTTTGGAAGCTGTCTTAGAATGAAATGCATGATTGACAACTTGCAGTGAACGAAATGTATAAGCACAATTAGAGATTAGATTGTTATTATTGCATGCCAATTCTTTAAAAGAAAAAAACATTTTTGAAAGTGTTAAATTTAAGAAGAGGTGTTTCTTGAAGGAAAACAAAAAATTACAGAAAGAGGATGGAAAGAGAATTGTTTTTTTTTACCCAAATAACACAAAAACGGACATACCATTCTTCCAACATTATTTTTCCTTTCTACTATATTTTTTTCAAACCGACTTCCCTTTAATGTTTTTATTTTTAGTTATTAGGAAGTCGAAATATAAACCCCAACTTCTTAATGTGGTATTTTTTTTTAAAAAAAATTATGGTTATATATTTTAAAAAATTATTAAATTATAATTATTTTATAAATTTTGTATAATTAAAGTTTAGCATGTATAAAAAATAATTATATTTGTGATTAAATATACATTGAAATTATTTATGAATATTAAATGTTTGTCAAAGTTATTTAATTAATTAACTTTTAACTAATAAATTTAACTAATACTTTTTCCTATTGTTTGTGTTAAATAAAATTAGTTATTACAATTAATTAAACTCTAACTCAAACTTAAAATTAAAACAATTCATTATAATTAATTGAAAATGTTACAATAAAGGGAAAAAAAATAATATCAGAAGTGTTCTCCATTGAAATATTACAATGTTTGTGTTAATTAAATCTAGCTAACACAAATAATGAACAAGTTCGTCAAATTATTTCTGATCATTTTTTTTCAATTGTTGTAATAGTTATTTAAATTAATAACAACTTTTCAATTACAATTATGACTATTATTAATTGTGATAATTAATTTTATTTAACAAAAACAATGAACATAAGTAGTATTAATTAAATTGACAAGTTAAGAATTATTTAACCAATTAATTATTTTGACAAACATGTAATATTCATCGGAATGTATTTTAATCACATAATTTTTGTGTACAAACTAAACTTTAAAAAGGCACAATTCAGATAAGGGAAGTCGGGCTATGGGGATGGGGGAAGATGGTAGAGAAATAATGTTGGGAGAGTGGTATTTGGATAAATAATTTTTCTTTATGTGTTATTTGGGCTAGAAAGTGAAGAGAAAAGGGGTGCAAATAGAACTCAAATAATTGAGAATTTTTTCTTTCGCTAGGCCTTTGTTAACATCAAGCCCAATAGTAAATGCCTATAGGCTCAGCCTTACAATGGCCCACAAATTAACCCAAATAACTGAGAATTTCTCCCTACAATAGTTCTTGAGTAAAAGCGTAAAACATTGGGCACGTTGATTAATTTGGTTTCTCAAACTGGCACATTAATTTGGTCTCTAACTACTAACATTACCAAATTGATCAATTTCATCTTTAATATAGGGATCAAATTAAATAATGACAACAATGTTAAGATTAAATTAACTATTATTAGTAGTAGTTATTAAAATCAGCAACAAAGCTACATTTTCATAACATCAATAACTAAACTAACTGGCATTTATCAAATTAAGGATTAAATTTTTTTGCTCACAATTTCAAAGACCAAATTGGTCGATGATGCCAATTTCAAAGATTTTTAAACTGATGCTTTACTCGATTTATGAGCCGTTAGAGTCAGTAATATTAGTTTTATTACTGTATTACTCTTCACGAAACTCAGTGTTAGTTTTACCTAATAAACTAACTTCAAATACGAAATCCTAAACTGCTGTTTTATTCAAAAAATATTTGACTTATTGGTGCACGAAAAACCTAGCTACTTTATCGGTTTTAGAAATGTGAAGCTCCAACGGGAGCATTGGCATTGATATGTTTAGTTAGATTTTGTTAGTATAGTCCTAAACACTTGATTGGGAAAGTCCCCAAAAGGTACAAAAACATCGCTCGTGCTAGCTATTAGGCCTAGCTACATCATAATTTTTTTGGTGGGTATATTAGGCACCATAATTTCGTAGGTTAGTAATGTTCACCACTACTTTACCATAATCCAAATGATTTCAACATTGAATTACTTAGCAAGTAACGAGGTGAAGATTGTGAACCATATGTAAAGAATTGATAGTTGAGAACTAATAATGAGTTTGAATCCTTATGAGTATAAAAAGTGTGCGATTTTATCCAAATCTAGGAGTAACTCTTCTTTTGTTTGATTATTGGTGATCTATAAGACGTAACTCTTTTTTAGAAGTAGGTACTTTATTGTGTGTGTATTTAATTGTAAATGTATTATTAATTTTAAATACAAAATACATTTTGGCATCTTTTGTCACCAACTTACATTCTTGTAAATTCACTCCAACCACTATATTGCCCATGCTCCTATTGTTAAAGCTACTCTTTTGAGTAGTGTTGGCACTTGCCTTTGCATGTGGCCACTATGGGTGATTTGGGGTTATAGAATATTCGGTCGATTATGTGCTTTTTTGGATGTTTTAGGCCTCCACACTACTACCTTTGCTTTTCTTCCCCTTTACCAAAAAGTTTTGATAACATTTAATAAGTTTTCTTCCCTGTATCTTTACCCATTATAAGGATGATTTCTAGTGATTTAATCGATTTCATTTTTCTACCGGGATTAGGTCTTGCAAAAAGTATTAATATCTCATAATGCGACAAACTAATGTTCAAATTTTCATTGAGATAAGTGTCTATATATAATATCCAACCTTATTTCAAATAAGATTGTCTTTAAAAAAATATACATAAGAAACAAAAGAAAATATTTTTTTTTTCAAAATAAGTTAACGTGATCAGTTGTGTAGATTTCGATTTTCCAAAGTGATGTGACATTTTCTTATTCATCCATAATGGTTGAAAATAAGTTAATTAATCTTTTATTCTAAGTTATATATAATTAAACCTTTCAAATCTATTAGAAAAAGTTCAATTCTTCACATGTTAATGGTGCCTCAGCATTAGTTGATTATAAAAGAGAACATGCATAAATTAGTTTGACCCTTTAGCTGCCTTGCCACTTTATTTTTCTAGATTGGTTTTATACGTCTTTATTTCATTCATAGGTAGCAGACCCATGTATCTCTAAATCTAATTAATGGTGCACATAATGACAAAATAATGTGTATTGAATCCTTGGAAACAATTGTTTTTTTGTTGCATAATGCAAAATAATAAGGCATTGTTGGCCATCTCTTTCCATGTGATATTTCCCTCAGAAGAGTAATGCTCTACCGAGTAAGTGGGTATACAACTATAGGACAAATTATAAAGATACAAGTGCCAGCTGTTAAGAAAAGTGAAGATTTTTTTCTTTTGCCAAAGACCAATTATATACATGTCATAAAATAATAATAAAAAAGATGGAATTTTAGAAGGAAAGGGACCATTATCTCCAAGCTGCACAATGAAAAGTAGCTCGTGGTACCACAGGAAAAAAAAAACCTGCTTTTGTTGGTTGTGATGGTGGACAATTAACTGTGCGAATTAATAAAAATAATAATACTGTTTATTGGTGTGCTTAATTCATTTTTTCGAGAAAATAAACACTCACGTAAAAAAATGATCATATGATAATCCTACTTACAAATTGATGAATCATGAAATTTCTTGGGAATTTAAATTCACTTTTGGTCGCAGACATACATAATACGCCCAACTTATGGTTTGCATTGCACATTTGTTTTCGTACATTCCACGCCAGAAGATTTGCAACAGGGACCAACAATTGTCTTCAACTTTTTTTTTCTCTGTTTCTTTTCTTTTTGCACTTTTGGGGCATCCTAGAAAGTTTTTTTTTTTTTTTTGCTAAGAGAAAGCAAATATATATTATGCACCAAAGTTCACTCCCTGATAATCTTTTTATCCGTGAACTAATTTTTAAAATTGAGTTAAACTTAAATTGATGTAAAAAAATTTAAGTCCTACATCGACTAAAAATAAAATTAAAATAAAATATATAAATAAGAAATAATACTTATCCTATAAATTAACTTTTAAAATTGAATTAAACTTAAACTCATATTTTAATATTCTAAGACAAAGTGGTAAAGCATTCGAAAAACCCAAATTGAACCGTACATACGATCAATTAGAAATGATTCATTCTTGTTTTATTTATTTCTATTATATTTGCAAATACTATTAGAATCTTACGATTAAAACGTAAATAATCGATTGACTTTTGTCATGGCTTATACTATTAAATGTGTGCTGTGGTATTTATATTGAAGAGGAGGTTGTAGTGTAACGTCGATGTTTGACAAGGCACAACTTGAGGTATTTAAACGTGACTTAAGAAGTGAAAAGATCGATAGAAATATCTCAATCGAGAATTTAGCACATCCCATTCATTACGATGTGTCTCAAAAAAAAGTTGTGTCCGATAGTGACACCAGTGTAGTAACTAATAGTCAAATTATTAACAATAATACAGCTTAAACTGGAAACATTATATATTTGGGATTCGACGTACTCCTTGACTCAAAATTCAAAAGTGAACAAAGATTCTGAGTCAAAGTGTAGAAACTGCATCAAGAAAAGTTTACCTTATACGCTGTTATAATATGGTTGCAAACTTGGAATCCCCAATATAAAGTTTCAAACTCTAAATTAATGTTTCGGTTTAGTGGTGGATGAACATCAAAGTTTGAGTAAGTATAAATCAGACTTTTAATTCTAGCTACATTAATTATTTGCATCATGCTATGATAAATGATTTTATAAATCTGTCAATCTGAGTATAAAGTAATTTTCTTTGACCTTAAAAAGTGAAGTTCGCATAAATATAACCAAACTCCATTAAAAAAAATCCCTTAGGGTCTTCTGAACGATTAAAGATCAATAAATTTGTTTTATTTAAAATTTTCTAGGCAAATAATAAATTAAGAAAAATATCCTTACCAGATTTCTTAAAAATAAATGAGTTGGGTTGATATTAATTTTTAGATATGTTAACCTTTCCTCAAATACAATCATAATTTTAAGTTTCTCATATGATGACACGTTCATCTTAAATATATTTAATTCCTTCTAGTCACTATAACATATTTATTTTAGGATAAATCATAATTTTAGTTATTAAACTTTTTTTATTTTTTATTTTTAACCTCTAAATCTTTTATTTTTATTTTTAGTCCTTTCACTTTTTTATCTTTATTTTTTTTTAAAAAAAAAAATTCTTTCTTTCTTTTAATCTTTTGGTTTAAATATATTTTTAATTCTTTAAATTGAATTATGTTTTTTTTAGTCCTTTAAATTTCAATCTATTTTTTCTTGTCCTTCAAACTTAAAAAATACTCTTTTTTTAGTCCTTTTTCTTTATCCAATTAACATGTGTCAAATAAGGAATAATAAATTTTTATTTTATGAAAATTATAGTTGTCAAAATTATTTGTTCATCATAAAGGCTTAACCTTCATACCAAATCTAACAATCGCACACATGACTATAACTTTGTACCACCTCCTCTCATCCAACTAACACCAGATTTTACAATTAGCTAAAATTATGATCTTGAGCATTTTTTGCTACATTAATGAGAATTAACAGCATGAGTTCCTACTCCTCCATTGCCCCATAAAAAAAAAAAAATCAGAGTATCCAATAAAATAATATTAACATTAAATAAAAATAAAAAATAACCCACAAACAGGACACACCACCAGAAACATAACAACACAACACGCGCTGCTGAAAATACCGTGACACAGAGCAGGATCAGAGTAAGATCCATCAGTATTTACTATGGAGTTTAGGGTGTTTGTGAATTTTGAGACTGAGAGGGTTGGGACAAGGAGGTGAATGAGTCATGCAGGAGATTTGGGAATTGATTTGGGGTTTGCATAATGAGAAACTCTAGTGTTTTTATTTTTTAATTGTATTTTAAATGATTTTAGCGGTTTAAATTATCATAAATCATATTTTAAAATTTAAATTAAAAATTAAAATTTTCACAGTTAAAAATTGTCATTAAATAGAAATTGGTTATTTCTTGTTTGAAACATACTAATGATATAAAGACAAAGTACTAAAAAAACATTTTTTAAGTTTAAAGGCTTAAAAAAAGTAAATTTGAATTTAACGGATTAAAAAACATAATGTAAATTTGAAAGACTAAAAATATGTTTAAGTCTAATCCTTTTATGAGACTAAAAAAACATTTTCTAATTTTAAAGGATTTAAAAAAATAAATTTAAATTTGAAGTACTAAAAGAATATGATTCAAATAACTTAAAACATATATATTTAAGTCTAATCCTTTTAAGAGACTAAAAATAACAAAAAAATTAAAAAAATTAAAAGTTAACATGTAAAGAAAAAGTTAAAGAATTAAAAACATATAAAAATTAAGGAATTAAAACAATTTTTTTGAAAAATGTAATGACTAAAAGGATAATAAATATCTTATTTTATTATGCTTTTAAAGCCGAACATTCAGTACAATACAATAAAGTCAAACTTTTATAAGAACAATAAAATTTACCCTTTGTTTTTTAAAAAAAAAAAATACAATTAACTATAAATAATATAAAGACCGATATTTGAAGACTGGAATATCAAAATAAGTAATATGTGGATAACTTGATTAATGAATGCATTAAGTGTGTTTGATTAAACGTCAAAATTCACGTTTAACAAAAAAACATGTGTTTTAAGGCAAAACAAAATTAAAGAAACGAGAGAAGTTTTTTTTTTTTTTTTTTCTGGTTCGCAAACACACCCTAACTAATCAATTTTGTGTGATTTTCTTCCATTGTATTCGCATATGACATGCAACCTTTATGGGATCATATACCCTAAATGTTCAACTTATGCCCATATTCTCAAATCTCAAGTGGTTTACCAGCCGCAATAAATGACTAAAATTGAATTACAAAACAGAATACTATTGATCCTTGATCTACCTTGCCATTTGTTGTTCCAAATGAATTGTATATTCTGAACCATATATACAACTATTTTTTTAATTGAGAATTGTCTCCTTCATAGGAAGCATGCCATGTACTCCAACTCTTATTATTCAAACAATGACAAAAATATGCGCAGAATTCATTGGAAACACTTGTTTTTTTTCGCATAATGCACAATGTGTCCTGGTCGGTTGGGCGTTTTGCTTCCTATGTGAACAAAACTTTTCATAGCATACTATTTAACAATTAAAAAAATGACCATATAGTACAAAATTCAAATGTTGATCGCTAGCATTGGTGTTTCAAAATATATAGTACATACCCAAATCCTAAGTAGCCTTGGTTTTAAATTTATTTTTCTTATCAAAACCATGGTAAATGCCAATTTTTTTCAAACATAGATAAGGAACTTATCAAAAAGCGTTAGATGTGTGAAGCTTAAACCAAATGATAGGTAAAAAATGATAAGCCCATATCTCTTTCATCAAAGTCTAATACTCCGAAATAATTGTAAAATGTTTACTAAGTTTTTTAACATTTGTTTTGAAAAGGGCATGAAATATTCAACCATGGTACTTTCTTATTACGTAGCAGTAACATAATTTGTAAATTATTTTAAAATGTTTTTATTATTAATAAAATTCACTAAGAATTTATTTAATGGGAAGTGAGAGTTATATATTTTTAAATTAATATATTTTACTGATAATAAAAAATATATTTAAAAGCTTGTTAGAAAAAAAATGTGACTAACATTCTTCTTATAACTTGTATGCATTAATGACATAAAATCAACATAAAAAATAAAACAAATAAACCATATCATTTCGATAATAACATAAAGAAAAAATAGGATGAATTACATTCTCATTTCTCGAGAGACTAAAATCACACTTCCCTCTCCTCTTATTTAAAACTATACATTTTACTCCCTTTAAAAATCAATGTGCTATATTTAAATTAATTTTAATGTACATGAACATTTTAAAGATTTTTTTTTCTTGCATCCTGATTCTCAACATGATTATTAGCTAATTTTGAATATTTATTGTCAGTTCTATGAGTTTAGAAGACAAAATAAAATTTTTAGATAAAAACTCAAAACTAATAATAAAAATATTTAAAACTTCATTTTACATTCTAAAATATTAAAATCACTAACAATAATAATACAAAATTATTTATATGAAACACTAAAAATTATAGAAAAGGCTAAAATATCATTAAGAGACATTTTCCTAATTATTCATTGTCCTTAAGAATTTTGTTTATGTATAAAGTATTGAAATATAAAATATATATTTATTTCTTAAAAGAGAGGAGTACGTATTATAAAATAAATAAAATATAATTTAAATAATTCTCAAAGGAAGAGAATAGAATTAACTAAAAAAATAATATGCACCTTAAAATAAAAGAGGTGTACGTTAAGAAGTCACTATATTGATATATAAATAAATAAAACGATAAAATCATTAGGGCACAGAAGAGCACGCCTGCAAAAGCAACTTTTCTACCACTGGTTTTGTATATTAATTTTAGTACTAATGATTTCACGTAACATTGATATGATGTTCCAAGCCTGCTCATTGTCACAATAAAATCTCAAATTACAGCTTAATTTATTCAGCATAGAATCATAATTACCAAGGAAGATCGTTGTCCTTGTAATCATTATAATTTCAATAATTAGGCTGTATTGTGTACACAATTTCTCAATAATGGATGTTATCATTTTTCTTCGTGGATACTCTCGTACTAATAATTATTTTGCCTTTCGTTGCTTATATAATGATAATACCATTATATATAGTCCATACTATTATTATTAAGGATAGAAGATGAGAAACAGAGACATTGTCTTAAAAGTACTTGATAATAAATTCTATATATTTGAATCTTAAAAATTATAGTAATATACATAATTAATTATATATTTAATAAGCTAATAAAAATTAATTTAAATTATTATATATATATATATATATATATATATATATATATATATTGTGTTTTATTTGGATTAGTCTGTGAAAAATGTCCATGAAGTACAAAATAATAAATACTTTAATTGAAATGTTTAAAAATAACTCTACAAATTTTTTGAATGAAACATCAAATTAGCCTGTAGAATTTCAAATCTTAAATCTGTAAAGAATGTCGCAAAGAAAAATTGTAAAGAAGAATTTTGGTTATTGAAATTGCCAATCGTTGGCGATTTTAATTCTTAATATTAGGATCATTAATTTGCATCCTAACTTCATTAATTATTAATTATTTGAGTCTTTGACTTAGATACGTATCAATCAATTTAAATTAGAAACCAAACTGATTACTAATTAGCGATAATGAGCCAACTGAAGAACAGAATTAATATAATTAATTTGATGATGTTAGAAATAAAACTAACGGTAATAATAATTTTAGGAACTAAATTTATTATCAATTATTGGAGACCAAGTTTACCCTTTTTTTTCAATAGGACCGAATTAATTGATAATATTGCCAATTTTAAGAACTAAATATTTTTTTTATACAATTTGTTTTTTTTATCAGCGTTTTTATACAATTAGTGCATGCTATTTTAATTTATTTCAATCATTACATATTATATTTTGTTATTTTATGGTAGAAATGACAACCTACTTTTTTCGTTTTAGTTTACAGTGATTGAAAATTGTTTTATTAACTTGTTATATAAAAGTTAATTTGTTTTGATAATTTTTAATTTTTTAATATTTTAAAAAAGATAGTGACCTATGTGCCAACTTCTTTGACTCGAGATCTACAAAGGGTTCAGCTATAACAAACTTTAAGCTTACAATTAATAGTGTGTTTGGATCTATGTCCAGCATCCATGTTTTCCTGCACATTAACCATGTTCAAATCTTCAAATATAATTGACAAAGGAATTGAATAAGCATTTTTAGCGATAGTTTAATGCACCAACCAAACATGTAATAAATCAACTTAACTTGAGTTAATCGAAATAAGTTGACATGTTATAAGTTAACCCGAACGAATCATGCTAACTTGAAATGACACTTCTAAAATTGCATATAAGAATGGGCGAAAGAAGAAATATATATAAAAAAATTATAAATGTAATACGTGATATGCCTAGCAACCAATAATCTCTATAATAGATTACACTAATCACTCCTGAGAGTTAATATAGGAGTAAAAAAATTAAATAATTTTAGAAAATTTCATGATAGTTAATATAATTTATCATAATATTTATTGGTAAATACTAATTAATGTTCTAAGGACATTAATTAAGAAATTTAAAATAAAAATATTTTTATTGAAAGATAAAAAAATTATATTGTTTATGATCTATTTTACCCTCATAATTTACACAATAAATATTTTATTTTTTAACTTCTTAATCAATATCCTAATTAATTAATAACATTTCGTAACAAGATCCATAATTTTAAGCATGAAGCATCAAGCCAATGTGCATCATTCAGCTTAGCCTTTTAGTTGAAGTAGCTACGAAGCTGACTTGGAGATGATGCTAAAGTGTACTTGACAACTTTTGGAGTATGTCAAGTGACCAATGTTAACCTTTCTCGTGGGCTAAGTGGGGGAGCATTCAATATTCAATTATTCATGATCCGTGTGTACGTATGATCGTGTGTTTTCAGTTTCAACTTTTGGTCAAATTTGTGGAGCCCAATTTCGCACTCATATAAACGAGTTTTCTATAGAAAATAAAATCTCTTTCTTTTATAATCTCTTACACAAACACTAGGATAACTTAAATTCAATTTTGATGTCTATTTTATTTCGTTAAACGTATTCCACTCCCGCCGATACGTTATTGGTATATTGGATAATTTTTTTAATAGAAAAACTGACTTAGTATGATTCTAACAAAACTAAATGTGACTTTAGGCATAAATAAGTACGTCTTTTTTTTCACTTTTCCTCAAAATTGACCTAAATTTTATCATGCTTATTCGAGAAACATTTTATCGAGCTCAATATATGTATACGGCCCGTTCAGTTTATTCTAAAATATTAATAAATTTTTGTATTACTTTTGAGAAAATAAAAAATGTAGGCAATTATTCACGTAGTACAAATAAATTTTATTAAACACAGGTTGGGGTTAATTTATGAATGCCGACCACCCTCTTGTTCACAAATTTGTTAGTGTGCATGCCAAACTCGTACCTCTCTCTGCACATTTCTGAATCCGGGGCTCTAGGCAATGAAATTACATACATTGCCTTCACGTGTTTTATTTTTTGGGTTTTGAAATGAAATGTATGTTTCATTATATAGAAAAAACAAAAGATGGGGTTAGAAAGCAGAATAATAATTTCTGTCAGGGTAAATGACCATACACATTACACGTAGACGAGAAACTTTGTGTGTTGATGGATTCTAAGATTGTATTTTACTGCCATTATTACGCAAGCACCATGCAGTGGGTAATTGTGGTGTACTCGTTATACCCCGTTTCAGGCACCTACGTAATGCACACATTTATTGCATGCCACCTTTTTAGTTTACGTCATAAAATATCTATTCTACAGTGACTTTATTTGATTCAGAAGTTTTTTTTTTTTTTTTTTTGTAAATAAAGGTTAATTATTTTTGTATGATTGAAATACTATTATTACATACTGTCAGATATTGTTGTGATTTTCAATATATATTTTTACTACTAACTTTTAATAATATTCTTGACAAGTCATATATATAATATCATAAAGTTGAGTTTGGACAAATTTTTCATTAAGTTATTATTGAAGAAGAAAATAAAAAATAGTGTAGTATGTGCCATTTTTTTAGTGTAGTACTGTATATGAGTCTTTTTTTTTTTTTCCTCTTCGTCCTCTCTCGTTTACTTTTTTTCTCTCTCCCTCTCTTGCATTTTTTCTCTACCGTGCAATGCACGAGTTACTCTTCAAGAATGTCTTTTTTTTAATGTATAGGATGCCTTAAAATTGACATAAATGAAAATATTTTTTTTTATATAAAGAAAAATTTGTTCTTATTTTTGTTCATATTTATTTATCTTTTTATAGATATTTAATTATTTTTTCATACATATTTTCTTATTGTTTTTATAAAATTAAATTAGAGAAAAAACTTTCTTTATTTTTATTCTTTCTTTTCTTTCAATTTTTGCTTTTATTTTTTCACTAAAGTAAATATACCCTAATAACTTTTCCACAAAAGTATATTTTTCTTGTTACCCAAAACTCGGAATCTCAGATCGTGTTTAACTGAAACCAGACACATACGAAAGTATATATCCACTAGCCATTGATGAATTGCATTGCATGTCACCTAGATCTGCTCTTTTTTTTTTCGATCTTTCTTTTTTTTCCCTTTGTAGACAGATGCAATGAATTAAAACGGTAATTTTAACCGTTACCTTAACGTACGTTGATAAAGTTCAGAGTTATTCTAGTTGTTATAATTTCTTCGTACCAAATAAAAAGTAGTTTTCTTAATCTAATCTCAAGCTATTAACTACAATTTTTTTTATAAGTAAGAGAATTTCGTTAATAACTTGACTTAACTACAGAAATTAATTATACTTTAATCAAGCCACGCGCTTGAGAGGAAAAATATTCTTGGATGAGGAAAGATCATCCGAAAATGTATTTTGATGTAGAACAAAAGGAACACATTGACGTCAAGAATTTTGTAAGGTTGTAATGATCTAAGGAATCATTTATTCACACTCCTAATTTGTTTTATAGTTAAACTTTTTTATTGTCACTTACATATATATTAAATTTTAATTAACAATTCCAATAATTGATTTTAATTATAAAAAGTTCAAGTCCTAATTGTGGTGCTAGCTTCTTTTTTTTATTTGGATTCCATATTTATCTAAGTCTAGAAAAAAGCACTATGATGGTAACAAAAAATTCAAACTAAAGTTGTGCGACCTAATCGAAAAATTAATCACAAAAACTGTCCTTACCATCACAGTATATATGCAATAATAGTATATAATGACATTTTAAATATTTGATTTTTTTTCTTTATTTGAGGGTTAATTTTCAATTTTAATAGAGACTTGTAAAAAAAAGTACTCAATGGCACAACAAATTTCCAAAGAATGCATAGGAGCTACGATACCATTTAAAAAATCAACAATAAAAAGTTGATTGTATTTTACAACATACCGCAAACAGAGTAGTTGTAATTTTATTTACTATCATAAGCTAGCCAACTAACAAATAACTAGTCTAAAGAGACCCTTCTTATGTCAATCAAATTATAATATTTTTATGGAATTAAAGTAAGGAATGCTGATTATCTAAGCTAATGCATATGAGAATATGTAATATACCATGAAACAATTATTTCCTATAAAGTCTAATATCTATGGAAAATGTATAAATTAAGCTATACCTACCTTCTAAATTTACAAATAAAATGAATTTTTCAAATATTTTTAATTAAAATTAGGTTTTATTAACATTAACCTCTCATGTTAAAGAGATGAAAAATGGTTTTTTATTAAGAAAAAAAGGAAAGAAATACGATTTATATTTATGATGTAATAAAACTTTTTTTATATGTATCCTTTTTTAACATAAGTCATTAAAATTGATGTTAACAAAACTCTTTTATATTTTTGTGATGATGATTAGTTAAAATTTTAAATTATGCTTTCCCTTCATACAACTTATAAAAAATTCAAAATAAATGGTCCTATGATAAATATTAATTGATATAAGAGTTTTAAAAGTAATTTTTTATTATCAAAATATCGACTAAAACTATTAAACTAGTTTATTACAGTAAAAGTATTTAATGAAATTAACTGCTAAACTATTCAATACATATAAAATAAAAATATGTAAATTTTATAGAAATTTTATTTTTCTTTTTTGGATAAAAGTATATTTTCAATTTTATAATTATTTTTAAATTGTTGTCTTTTTTAAAATATATTTTTATTAATTAAATATAGTAAATTAAAAAGGAAAATTTTAAAATATTATAGGCAAACCAAAAAATATAACAAGTTGATGTAGTACAATAATTTATGAAATACTTCTATTTTAATTTAGTAATTTCCTAGATCAATCAAATAAATTATAATATAATTGAACTAACTAACTTAATACTTTGAATAACTGCGAGTCATAATGGGGAAAATGAAATTTATGCCAAGGGAGAAATGAGGTTTGAGTGTAAAAATATTAGGTTATTTAACGTTGTTCTTTTATGGAAATGGAGATGGAGGTTATATGGTGGTCATAATTGCCTTTGGCAACAAGTGTTATGTTCTAAATAAAGCCAAGGTAATTCGTTGCTTGTTAAGAGGAAATCTAGGAATGAGTCTTTGTGGTGGAGGGACTTTGTAGGGGCATGCGAGGAAGAGAAACATGACCAGTGGTTTGACAAAAATGTATGTTGGAGGGTGAGAGATGGAAGGTTAATCCAATTTTAGGAGCAACCATGGATGGGAAATTACAAGCTTGAGGATAGGTATGGGAGATGTTTATGAACTCGAATCAAAAGGATGAGATGATAGGGGGTGAAATTTTTATTGGAGGAGACAATGGTTCTAATGAAAATTACCCATGTTTACTAGTTTCATGAACGAATTGGAAGGGGCGAGTTTGGTGGCGGATGGGCAAGATTCATTGGTGTCAAAGTTGATCTTAACAGGGTGTTACTCCGTTACAAACACATATTTGTTTCTAATTGAAAATACAAATTTATTGATGTCCTTTTCTACAGGTCATTTTGGAAGCTTGCCATCCCCCACAATGTTGCTATCTTCGTGTGGAAACTATAAAAAACGAGTTACTCACAGGGAAAAATCTGTAATGTAGGAACATCTTGTTGGAAGAACAACACCAACTTTGTCTGTTCTGCTCAGGGGAAAAGGAGGAT
Source organism: Glycine max (assembly GCF_000004515.6). NCBI lineage: Eukaryota > Viridiplantae > Streptophyta > Magnoliopsida > Fabales > Fabaceae > Glycine > Glycine max. Next base: position 5,200,504 of record NC_038243.2, on the reverse strand, counting down.
AGCAACCATTTAATATTCACTCACATGTCCGTTTTTATATTGAATCTGGCAAAACTGTTATAAATGGATTGAGGTTCAGATTGCTAACCAGGGGGATCCCAAAAAATATTTCTTTATGCATGACTGTTTTTGGTTTGGAAGGAATAAAACTATTGTGTGGAGAGTTGTTTGGTGTGCAGTGGCTTGATCCATTTAGTGTCACATAAATAAAATTGTCTTTGAAGGGGAACAAATGGATTTTGATGCAATAGTGAAATTAATACGGTTCAGAGAATGGTCATGGCTTTATGGGAAAGTAAAGAACTTTTCCTACTCTTTTTATGATTGGTACGTGAATCCTAGTTATTGTATCCAAACTCTGGTTTTTTGATGTTGGCTTGGCAATTGCTACAGCATGCAGGATAAACATCATGTATGTTGTATAACTTGTATGTAATTTCGGGTTAGTACTGAGTAGTTGACTTGAGGGTTTGGGTTCGAGTGTGCGAATTAATATAAATTTTCTAATAATTGAGTTTGATTTTCCGAATAAAAAAAATACTATGTATTGTTAAAACTTAGATAAAGATATAATTATATAGTATTTCATTCGAGTCGAGTTTTATTAAATTTTATTTTTACTTTCATTAATTTCTGGTATTATTCAATATTATTTTATATTTTTTAATAATACCAATTTAATCATGATAGTATTCAATTATTAAATCTTTTGAATTAGTGTCTTGATTTGTTTAACAGTTAATATGATTTTAAAAATATTGTTTAATATGGCAACAATAATAAAAAATTAATATAAAGACGTCGACATGAACACAAGTGCTTTGCAACATGTGCAATTGTGCAAAGTATTCTCGTAAGACTAGTCTGACCAGGATCTTGGATGCTTTGAAGAAGCTGTATTGGGGCGCGTGCTGGCTCACGGAACGCACCGTTTTCGGTGACCGACATCCGCATATAAGGGTCCGTAGATACCAATTTGTCCATAACTCATTTTCTTTAATCAAAATTTTTAAAATTTAAGTTTTGGATAAACAAATACAGTATTTAGATGAAGAATTTGTCACTTACAATGATATTATTTAATTTAGAGAGAATTAATTCTCATAATTAAGAGAATCTTAACTTGGTTGATAATTAAATAAGGTATATGTGAGTTATTATAAATTTTTAATCTTTTACATATAGATTTTTTATTTTTATGAATAAAAAATAAATTTGTTCTCAATGATGAAATAAAAATACTATTCATAAATAATGGGAAATGCGTCTTAAAAGACAAGCTTGTTTGTTTTCTTTTGCATCTCTTCTTTATTCTTTATGGTAATTTCCTTTGTTGAATCTTTTTCCCCAAACTTTAAGGCATTAAAATGTTTTTTTTGTTGTTGTCAATTGTCCAACTAAAGTGCTACATAATTGTAGGATATTTGGTATTGGTATTACAAGTTACAACCGACAGTTTTTGTTTTTTCAGCAAAGTAAAAGTCTATCACAGGCTACACAGTGGGACTTCAACATTTAGGATATTTAATTTTAAAAATAATTTTGTAATTATAATTATAAAAATGTCACATTTTATTTTATTTTAAAAACTTGCATGCACATAAAGCATTAAAATAATACAATTTATTTTCATAATTAAATTAAAATATTTTTCAAATTAAATGACATTATTATATTATTATATTATTTTAAGGTAAGAAGAGCATGCTATAACAATATAAAATGTTTTTATAGTGTTCGAAGATGAAGTCTGGATGGAGTGGTATATTCTCAACCAGGTTACAAACCTCATAATAACCTTCAAGGATTTCCTTACCAAACAGATTGTTAATGCTTCAACATGAAGATTAATGTTGATTGAAGTTCTCTATAGGAAATTCAGGAAGATCTGGCTTCGGGGCTCTTATTAGGGACTCACAGGAAAATTGGTTACTAGGTTTCTTAGGAACCCTAATGTTGAACTCATTGCGCTGTTTCATGGTCTTCACTATGCTTGGAGCAAGGATACCATTAATTTGATCATTTGTTATTCAGATTCTCTATATGCTATTCAACTTGTCAAGGGAGCATTGAATCAATAGCACCCTTATGCTGCAATCATAGTAGCTAGGATTCGTCAACTCTTATCCTCGTATTGGGAGGTCCAACTTAATTTATCATAATCAGGAAGGAAAATGTTTGTGCTGACTGGTTAGCCAAGCATGGATCTCCATTGGACGATGTGTTTCTTGTTTGGAATTCTTCTCAGATGCTATGGGCATTTATTACTACAAGCTATGGTTTCTTTTGGGATTTTTGTTTCCTCCTAATAAAAAGATATTGTTGTTATTTGAAAAACTAAAGAGTTGTGATAAACTCAAATAGATGTACATTGCATGCATAATCAATTTTTAAATTACTTTTAGATTTAATTTAGTGAGAGGAATGTAACATAGACGGTGAACTATATTAATATCCGTTGATTAAAATTCAACTATTAAAATTGTAACTAACTTAAAAAATTTTGACATATATATATAACTTTATTACAGTTCTCAACTATTAATATTTTAATTAATGGTGGTGAGGATATTTTCTACTTTAAAACATACATCTTCAGTTAGAGAAATTGAATCCTTAATTTCCTAACATCGTCCTGATTGAAGAATACTCATTTTCCCACATTGTTCAGTTGGGATTGTGAACGAGAGTGATCATGTCAAATACTAACAAATATTTAAAATTGACATATTATAAAAATTTGATTGTATTGATTGTTAATCTATTTATAATAGAATGGACAAGTGGAACATTGTGCATAATTAAAAAAAAAATCTGAATGTGTTAATGTAACTTGCTTCAAATTTACCATAACAATTAATAAAAAAAGAATTAAAAAGTGGAGGAAGAAGAGTAGAACAGAACACAGAAGGTCAGAAGAAGCAGAAGAGGGGAGTGGAAATAGCAAAACATCAGCAAAATCAGAATCTTAGCTGGATCCACCACCACCTAAATTTTACCATCTACTTTCTCCCCTTTTGTCGATCTGATTCAACCTTTTTCCCACTCTCACTCTAACAAATCTTCTTCTC